>NC_090768.1:27850586-27863086 GCF_036898095.1 Palaemon carinicauda | reverse complement strand
GGAAAATCCAAGATGAAACCATTGTTCTCTAGTCTTGGGTGGTGCCATCGCCTCTGATTCATGGTCTTCCACTCTCTTAAGTTAGAGGTCTCTTGTTTGAGAGTACACCCAGGCACTCTATTCTATTTGTTCCCTATTTTTCTTTCCTTATTGGGCTATCTTCCTTATTGAAGCCCTTGGGTTCATAGCATCCTGCTTTTCCATCTGGGGTTGTAGCTAAGCAAATAATAATAATAATAATAATAATAATAATAATAATAATAATAATATGTGTATTTCTTAAGCACATTTATAATGTATTCTAGCAGTTATAATTTTAATGTGTTTATCATGGCAGTTTTGAAGCATCAATACGTTGAATTTGTGTGATATATGATTAAGTTAGCTCCTTAGAAACTTTCGTGACCCCTACCCTCAAATCATGTTAGTAATGGTGACTACTAACCAAGGCACCACTAGCTTTCGTTGATAGTCATGACATATCCATGGTTACATGCTCAAGGACATACAGATTGCATGTATGTCGTCACTTGCGCTTTTAAAGCGTTGGGTGTTGATTTCAGTGTATTGAGAAATATATTTGTTATTGAAGTACTAAGCCGATTGATATCTTGGTTCTCTCTTCCGCTCTATTTCTTTTATGCTCCTTTTATTTATTTATTTATTTTTTTTTATACAATTTCATTATTCGTATTCAGCCATCTGTAAAAGTTTTTACGTAAATAAATAGTACTATAGTGCATCTTCCTGCACTATTTCATAAATTCCCCCCTTGTATTCTTCATTTGGCCATCCTTCACCTCTCTCTCTCTCTCTCTCTCTCTCTCTCTCTCTCTCTCTCTCTCTCTCTCTCTTTCTCTCTCTCTCTCTCTCTCTCTCTCTCTCTCTGCTTGAATATGCGTGCTTTCTTTATAGGTTTTATGCAATTTTAGTCATAGGAAGGAAATAATTATTAATGCTGTCGATCAGCCGATGCTTTAGAAAGTCAATATTTATTGGTGATATTGAAGAGACATTGCAGAGTCTGCTAAAAAAATAATGTATTTGTATCATGAATACGTTGAAATGAATATTGAAAATACTAGATGTAGATGAAAGGATGATTGTAAGTATGGAGGTTGTCAGAAAGAATCCTTAGACTCTATCAGACATTTGAGATGCCATGCGGATGAGGAAAGAGACAATTCCCAGAACAAAGCAAGGAAAGTGGTGGAAGGTTTAAGGTTTGATAATGCTCCAAAGTAAAGGACACTAATATAGAAAAAAGATAATCATCAAGGTACTAGGTTTTAACGAAGACGAAAACAGCGATTGCTGATTATTCAAATAGTTGCGTGGATTTGATTTTAAGTAGCATTCTAGTCTCTTTTAGCAGGTTCTAGAAAATCAGAATGTTTATCATATATCTAGTATTGCAAATATCCCTAGATGGTCTAATATACACGTAGAGGGCTTCACTCGCCATATAATGAGTCACAATATATTGATATAAAAATATTATGACAAATATTTCTATCGTTTCGGACCACCTTAAAAATGACCAGCTTGAAGTCTATTCTTCCCTTTTGTTATGAAATGTGTGAAATAGGCTACTTCTGTATGTTAGTAATGGAACATCGTGATACCTCAACATAATAAGGAATATGGTTGCCAACCTAAATACATGCTATATATTTCACATATCGTTTATTTCTATCCTTATTTCCTTTCCTCACTAGGCTATTTTTCCCTGCTGGAGCCCTTGTTCTTATAGCATCTTGCTTTTTCAACTAGGATTGTAGCTTAGCTATGAATGATAATAATAATAATAATAATAATAATAATAATAATAATAATAATAATAATAATAATAATAATAATAATAATAACATTAATAATAATAATAGCAAGACTAAAATTCCCCTGGTTCATAGTTATAAAGGTTTGTGGCATGCATACAATAGTATCACAACCCAGCCCTAACTTAGTACTACTTTTGTTTAAGGAAGTTTAAGGAAAAGCTTGCTTTGTGTTTCTTTTGGTTAATTTAATGGTCACCACAGGGAGCTGTTACAGAGAAGGGCTGTAGAGTGGCAAGAGACTTTGGAGAGGTGTGGCTTGAGGGTAAGTGTGGATAAGACTAAAGCTATGGTGAGCCATGGGGAAGGTAGGGACAGGACAGCTATGCATGAAAATAATAATAATAATAATAATAATAATAATAATAATAATAATAATAATAATAATAATAATAATAAACCATGTTGGCTATCGGAAACTTCCCTAGTTTTGTTGACAGTCTTATACATACGCGCGCACACACACACACACACACACACACACATATATATAACGGATTTTGAGCGAAGCGAAAAATCTATTTTTGGGTGAGATGGCCATGTCGTCCTGATGGAAGTTCCTATAGGGTAGCTTCCTAGGGTATATTACAACTACGGAGATATTCCCAGAGAATTTACCTTAAGGTACCCAGAATTCTAACTCCTGGAGCGAATATCCCTAATGAAAGGGATATCGCGACATATCAGAGGACGTATTCTTGACACGCCACATGGCAATCTGCACCCCAAACAGAGATAACACATCGAAGGGATCAATTGGCAAGAAAACGAAAACGAGAAAGAAAAAGGGGGAGCCGCTCCCAAGGCTCCCTCTTCTCCCGTTTTGTAAGCGTGCCTGGCGCCAATCCCGGCGCCATCTGTATTCCTTGTAGCGATACACGAGGTGCTACAGATACTGTATGTAGGGAGGGGTCCTACAGCCCTTTTTTAGAAAGGGAAGGGCGGGTCCATCAGGACGACATGCCATCTCACCCAAAAATAGATTTTTCGCTTCGCTCAAAATCCGTTTTTTGGGCTCAAGCCATGTCGTCCTGATGGAAGTATACCAGAGCATTACTGTATCTGTGGATTCTCAGAACGTGCTGTACTCCCCGGAGGTAATTTTTCCCGGTCGACTAGACCTAGAGACCTAAGATGTTACCGTTATACATCTTTTCAACTAACCATAAACCATGTTAGAGCTTCCTGCCCCCTACAGGGAAGAGTCCTACTAGACTCTGGAAAAGTCTCGAAGATTACATATACCTATGTATGAATACCAGGCAAGCCAATATAGTGGTCTCACCCTATATTAAGTAAAGCATAGTTTGTAAAGAACCACTGCGTCAATATGAAATATCGACCAGTTCCCCGCACAATACTTGTATTGGACAAAGGTTTATATCCGCATAGGAGGAAACTTGTAAATCCGCCACCGTCCCCTTATGGGATGGAGTCCTCCCGTTAAGGGAAAGCATAAACCAATGCAACATAGCTTGCATAAAGGAACAATCTATTCGAATTATCCCAGATAAAGTACATAGAATGAATGCTCAATTATACCAATAAATTGACACAGGTGAAGGAGACGCAAGGTTCTCAAGAACAAGTTTATTGACAGACAATAAATAGACAGGTTAACAACAATTATATATATATATATATATATATATATATATATATATATATATATATATATATATATATATATATATATATAAGAAGAGGGTAACCCAAAACTTTAAGCATAAGTATAATAGTAAACAGAACTTGTTTATCTGAAAGAAAAAACATTATTGCCACTTTTAAGATACCGAGGTATCAAAGTCATAAAAGTCTGTATTACAAATCAATCACATTAGCGTTAGAAACGCTCGGCACACATGTCTGCACTTATGCTAGGTTCACCTTTGGAAATGGAACAGTCTACGTGGGCAACTCAGTGCCCTCACTTAGTTTGTAGTACAGTATGTAACTACACACTCACCCTGGAATGAATCGTCCAAATTAAAACCACTGTTCCTCGCAGAGTTAAACAGTAGGGTTAACGACGCGACCCACTGCTACCACAGATCTCTTTAGTTCCTCTACTTGCTTCGCATAGTGGAGAAAGAACACTCTGGAAGACTTCCAGCCAGTGTATGAACGAAGATGTTCAAAATCCATACAATTAAAGAAATTTAAGGATGAGGCAACTTTCCTCGGATCGTGACCTGCGAGTGTACTGTCAGGATCCGCTCTGCGAATAAAATATGTGATTTTAGCTCTGAGTTGATTCAGAGATAAATTTGAGCCTGATGTTTCTCCCCTGAATAGTTGACCACCCTTGAAGTCTGAAGTTCTACGAAGATACACCTTTAGGCATTCTACTGGACATATAGATGCATCTTCTTTCAGAGGGCAGATTCTCCAGGGACCCCACCTGTTGGTGGGTAACTCATTCTTGGCGAGAAACGTAGGATCCGGAAACAGGTTCAGTTCTCCCCCATCCACTAATCTCACTAACCCTGGCCCCGGACACGAGTGCAAATAGGAAAATAACTTTTTGGGTCAAATCCTTTAACGCACACTCCTCATTGCTCAACAGAGAAGCGAAATGAAGAACTTTGTCTAAAGACCATGAAATGGGCTTTGGAGGTGCTGAAGGTCTGAGCCTAGCGCAGGCTTTCGGAACTTTATTAAAGCTCTCGTTAGCGAGGTCGACCTGGAAGGCATATAGAATGGGTCTTGTCAAAGCAGACTTACACGCCGAAATCGTGTTAGCTGCCAACCCTTGACCATGGAGGTGGATGAAGAAAGATAAGCAGAAGTCTGTCGAGATCTCCCGCGGATTCTTCGCCTTGACAAAGGCCACCCATTTTCTCCAAGATGACTCATATTGCCTTCTAGTAGATTTGCACTTATATTCCTCTAGGAAGTCTATGCTGGCTTTCGAAATCCCGAAACGCTTTCTCATTGCTAGGGAGAGAAAATCATCAGCTGCAGGGTCCGGGTTTTCTGTAATGAAGCGCAGACAGTCGACTTCTGGACTCGCTGGGTCAGAACTGGATCTGGTAGCGGTAGAAACTTCAACCGTAGTTCCAATGCCAGGGGGAACCACACGCTGTTCGGCCACTTGTGGGCCACTATTGCCGCTACCCCCTTGAAGGATCTCAGTTTGTTGAGGACCCTCAACAGAAGGTTGTGAGGAGGGAACAGATAAATCCTGGACCATCTGTTCCAGTCGAGGGACATCGCGTCCACTGCTTCCGCTAAGGGGTCCTCGTACGGGGACTCGTACAGGGGCAACTTCTTGTTGTCTTTCGTCGCAAAGAGGGCTATCTGCAGTTCTGGGACTTGATTCAGAATGAAGGAGAATGATCCTGCGTCTAAGGACCATTCCGACTCTATCGGTGTGAACCTGGATAGAGCGTCCGCTGTCACATTGCGGACTCCTTGAAGGTGAACTGCCGACAGGTACCACTTCTTCTTTTCCGCCAATCGGAAGATGGCCAACATCACCTGGTTGAGAGGTGGTGACCTCGATCCTTGTCGATTCAAGCATCTCACAACTACCTCGCTGTCCATCACCAACCTTATGTGGATCGAGTGATGCGGGGAGACTTTCTTTAAAGTAAGGAGCACTGCCATAGCTTCTAGAAAGTTTATGTGAAAGGTCTTGAATAGCTTGGACCAAGTCCCCTGGACTTTTTTCCGATGAGAGTGACCTCCCCATCCCTCCTTCGAGGCGTCTGAGTGAATCGTCACCGACGGGGGAGGTGGCTGAAGAAGAACCGACTTTTCTAGATGTCTGGCTTGGGACCAAGGCCTGAGAAGAGTACGTAGCCGAAGCGGAACTGGCCTTCTCAGATCTCTTCGCGCGTTTGATGCATAACTTCTCCAAACTCCGGTTGCATCCTTTAGCTGTGCTCTTAGCACCGGGTCTGTCACCGAAGCAAACTGGAGAGAACCCAGTACCCTCTCCTGTTCACGTCTTGATATCCTTTCGGAATCTAGAAGTCTCTTGACAGAACCCGCTATCTCCTTCCTTTTCTTCGCCGGGATGGAGAAACGGTGTGACATTAGGTCCCAGTGGATTCCCAGCCACTGGAACTTTTGAGATGGAGAAAGTCGAGACTTTTTTCTGTTGATCTTGAAGCCTAGATACTCTAGGAACTGGATCACTTGACTGGAAGCTTGCAAGCATTCTGTCTCGGATGCTGCCCACACCAGCCAGTCGTCCAGGTAGGCTACTATCTGAATTCCCTTTAGGTGTAATTGTTTGAGAGCTACGCTCGCAAGCTTCGTGAAGATCCTTGGGGCTATATTTAGCCCGAATGGCATGGCTCTGAAGGCGTATAGTCTTCGTTGTAGCTTGAACCCTAGGTAGGGGGAGAGTCGACGGTTGATTGGGACGTGCCAATAGGCGTCTGACAAGTCTATGGAGACGGAATATGCCCTCTTGGGCAGTAAGGTCCTTATGTGTTGCAGTGTTAGCATCTTGAACTTGCAATTCACTATGAACTTGTTGAGTGGCGACAAGTCCAGAATGACTCTGAGTTTTTCCGAGTCTTTCTTGGGAACACAAAACAGCCTCCCTTGGAATTTGATGGACTTCACCCTTCGGATCACTTTTTTCTCCAACAGTTCTTGGATGTACTCCTCCAGAACAGGGGTGGAGTGTTGGAAAAACCGAGGGCACGGGGTAGGAGTGCTGTACCAGCTCCAGCCCAGTCCGTTCTTGAGTAGGCTGTGGGCCCAGGGATCGAAGGTACACCGATCCCGAAAATTCTGAAGTCTCCCTCCTACCGGCATCATCTCACTTGGACTGCCGTCCTGAGGTCTTGCCTCCCTGACCGCGACTACCCCTGAATCCCCTTCCCCTTGAGGGGCGCCTAGACGAGCCTCTGGCTGCTCCTCTAGGCTTTGCTCGAAAGGAAGATGACTGCCCTTCGAACGTTGGGGTGAATGCCGTGGACTGTGTCGACACGGCCTGGGGTACCCACTGGAATGTGGTCGGGGTTTGTGCCACCATCTGGGGCACTGAAGGCAATGGCAATTGCAGTTGCTGTTGCTGTCTAAGTGGCTTGGCTGGCCGAGACGGTAGCCTAGTCCTCATAGTCTTCCTCTTTGGTTGAGGACCCTCATCCGGGGAAGACTTTCTTTTGATAGCCAGGCCCCACTTCTGGAGAAGGTTTCTATTCTCCGTGGCGGCCTTATCAACAACTTCTTTGACCAATTCGGCAGGGAAAAGGTCTTTGCCCCAAATGTTAGAGGAGATTAGTTTCCTTGGCTCGTGCCTCACCGTAGCCGAGGTGAACACGAACTCCCTACAAGCTCTCCTCGCCCTGACAAAGCTATAAAGATCCTTCGTCACTGTGGCCAGATGAGTCTTGGCCACTACCATGAACATTTCATGGACCTTGGGGTCACTTGCCATCGTCTCCAGAGTAGTCTGAAGAGACATTGAGGCAGCCAGTCTTTCTTTTGTCTCGAGCTCTCTCCGCAAAAGAAAGTCAGACAGCTTAGGGAGGTCCTCGCCAAACTGACGTCCGGCAATATCAGCCTCCAACTTCCCAACTGAGAAGGTAAGATGGACGTCCTTCCAGTCTTTGTGGTCCATAGGCGGGGCCAGCGACAAGGGTTTACACTCCTCCAGGGAGGGGCAAGGCTTGCCGGCCTCGACTGCTTTTAGTACAGCTGCAAACCCTTTCTGTAAAAAGGGGAAGGCTCTAGCAGGAGAGGACACAAAGGAAGGGAGCTTCTTACTCAATGCAGCTACCTTTGAGTTCGTGAAGCCTCTCTCTTTCATCGAGGATGAAAGCAAAGCTTGAGCCTTAGCATGGTCCATCACTATGACCTCCTTCGGCTCTGTCTCCTCCTTTGAAGCTGGTTCCTTCCTCAACCGGACATAACAGTCCGGATATGACCCCTTGCTGGGCCAGAATTCCACCTCCTCTAGGGGAACTGAACCCAACTTATCCGAGATGACGATCTTTCCAGTCGTCATCGGCATGTGCTCAGCATACCTCCACGGGTTAGCATCTGAGCACAAGGGAAGGTCTTTCACAATGAGCCTTTTCTGGGGCCCATGTGATGCTGCAAGCCTCTGCATCTGCAGTTCCATTGCAGCCGCCTTCTCCTGATTCTCCTTCTGCATTTGTTGGATCATTCCAACAATGGAGAAGAGGGCCTGTCCCAGCTCTACTGGGAGAGCGGACGATGTTGAGGGAATAGGCTCAGGGATCTGAACCGGAGTAGCCGACACCTCGTCGACCTCTTCCTCTACAATGTCTGGGGCTTGAACTTCATCCTGGGCTCCTGCCAGGAGGTCTTCCTCCAGACGCTCGGACACGTCAGACATCCTGTCGTCCAACTGGATGTCTTGCAAGGCGACCGCGACTTCAGCATCCACCTGGATCTGAACTTGGGGGATCTCCTCTTGAGGCTGGGGAATCACTGCATCAGCTGATGCCCTAGGGAAAAGGTAAGCCCTCATCTTCTCACTTGGAAGATAAGGTCCAGAGGTGTTCTTCTGGAAGCCCCTTACCCAGGTACGAAGCTTCTCCCTTGCTATATCCCTTGATTCCGCCATCCTAGGGGAATCAAAGGCCTCAGTAATCAGGTTAGTGCACACGGTACATACCTGCGGGTCCCAATACTGGAGATCACCCTTGGAGACAGCGCATGCTGCGTGCCTCCTACAAAACTCATGTCCGCAGAGGTTCTTACTGCGGACGTTGCAGAAAACACTTCCGCACTTCGGATGGTCCTCCTGTAAAGAGAAGAAATTTCCATGAGTATCAAGTGAACTACGTATCACTGGATATGCACAGTTTAGCATAACAAATCAGAAAGGAAAGACACACACTTGTGTTTCCTTCACAACCAATTGTTGCAGCCTTCCAGATAATAAAATCGTATGGTTAATCTCTCCTAGATTAACCAATGAAAAGTTTCCAGAGGAAACAGGTGTAGCTCACACCTCAGGTATGATTTTAAAATACCGGATAATAGACAAGAAAGAACTCACTTTCTTATCTGTAAGGCAACACCAAAGGGCTGTGCAAGACAACACAAAAGTGTTAGAACACACAGTGCTGTACCAAAACTTATACTATAGTTTTCTTCCTACAGTATATGTTATACTGAAGAATACTGGTACAGTATAGAAGGTAATGTGCTGGCAAGTGCCATAACTAGCTTTAAAGTATACTACTTAAAAGCTATAAGGCGGCAGAACGCTGGTTCAAATGCATGTGCAGGCCGGCAGTAACTGCCGGCCGGCAACAGCCAATGTCGGCCGGCAACTACACAAGGTAGTACCCGGCTGCCGGCCACTGCTCATAGCGACCGGCAGACAAGGGCTTGACAATAGCCGGCCGGCAAAGGTAAACAACCGATGCCGGCCAGCAGCAAAAGAACCAGAGGACTACGACTGCCCGGCTGCCGGCCTCATAGGCCGGCAGCCGGGTCGGGTACAGCACTAGAAGAAAACAGAATGGATGCCGGAATAAGAGCGTAAACTACCTCCAAGCCCGGCAATCCGAAAGAGTGCATATAAGGAAGGGGAGAATCTAATTCAGGCTTCCTGACCAATGCCGTCTGGCTCTACAGGCAGACATGGATGAGGGACCAAGGGAGGTCCGGGCAGCACTCAAAGCAGAAGACCCTTGCCGGCCGGCAGACTCTGCCGGCCGGCAAGGGACTGAGTCAATTCCACATCCTAACCTATCCTAGGTCCAGATGTAGAATGACGTACAGTACTGTAATGGCTAGGCCATTACGGAGATAGAGGGGGAAGGGACAAAAGAGGGTCCTACCAACCTTGCTTTAGTAAAGAATCACCCGCAGCCAAGAAAACTCATCTTAGCCTAAGGGAGATCCAAGGAGGGAGGCCAGCAATACTTGCCAGCCCCCACTGAACCAAAGCAAGGAAGGTGTTGCTACTCCCAGGGAAAGGATCTTATCCTCCCACCGAGAACAGCAACAAGGACTAGTCTGCTAGATCACAAAAGAAGGCATCATCTCGTACTGAAACCTTCGGCAGTGACCTAAGGAGGCTAAGCCTTCTATGTCTGTGTCAGGCCAGCGAGGGAGACTCTACCCCAAGCCAGACAAACACAGACTCAGACTAAAAAACTCTGATGTTCTGTCCCTCTCTGAAGCCAGACTTACTGGAACAGGGAGGTACAGTAATACCCCAGTATAGTTGTATCGAAAGTTAATTCAGATAAACCACTAGGGTTAAGCCCAAGGCTTAAACAGAGGAAAAGGGATTGCATACCTTCTCCGAAGAAAAGAAAGCAACCGGGGAGTATGAGAAAGTATACTAAGGCTCCATAAGCAACTTAGCCTAGGCACCAAGAGAATCGATTACCTAAATCACCGAAACTCACTCGTATACTATCTTGGAAATATTCAACATAATCTTAAATGTATAAAAAACAGCCTAAAGCTTCAATAAAATTTTAAACACTCGGAAATCCAAAATCATGCAGGAAAGTACTAGGACCAAACGACTAGGCTACATGGCCTAGCGTAGGCCAGAGTTGGCGAATACTTCGCCAAAATAATACTAAAAGCACGAGAAAGGAAATCCTATGTAACGCTAAATAGCTAAAATTTATTAAAGCAAAACAACCGGGAATGTCGCTCTGGCTAACTAAAACTCATACCTAGCGAGCGACAGCGTCCATGACGCCTCCGGTAGGTAACGGCTCTTGTAACAAAGATTATTACTATTAATCACTTTAAAATTTACCAAGAGCCTACATTTATACATAAAAGAAATGGTACTCAACTTATCAGAGGCAGACGAAGTTGGAGAAGCCATGAAAAGATGAATAAATCCAAGATTTGCGAGAAATACAGGAAAAAACACCGAGTTGTTAAGCTACGCAAAAAGGAATACAGATGGCGCCAGGATTGGCGCCAGGCACGCTTACGAAACGGGAGAAGAGGGAGCCTTGGGAGCGGCTCCCCCTTTTTCTTTCTCGTTTTTGTTTTCTTGCCAATTGACCACTTCGATGTGTTATCTCTGTTTGGGGTGCAGATTGCCATGTGGCGTGTCAAGAATACGTCCTCTGATATGTCGCGATATCCCTTTCATTAGGGATATTCGCTCCAGGAGTTAGAATTCTGGGTACCTTAAGGTAAATTCTCTGGGAATATCGCCGTAGTTGTAATATACCCAAGGAAGCTACCCTATAGGAACTTCCATCAGGACGACATGGCTTGAGCCCAAATATATATATATATATATATATATATATATATATATATATATATATATATATATATATATATATACCCGGTATATATATATATATATATATATATATATATATATATATAATATATATATATATATATATATATATATATTATATATATATATATATATATATATATATATATATATATATACATTATTCATTCATTTATTAATTCGGGAAAGGTAGGAACTCCAAGGACTTCCGGTTCAGCTGGGGTTTTAATATTTTAGCTTTTCTTGGTAATAGTTAAAAGCAAAACCGATATTAATTTATGGTGATAACTGGGCATTATATACAGTATATATGTATCTATGCAGAATTCATACCCCCCTCTCTCTCTCTCTCTCTCTCTCTCTCTCTCTCTCTCTCTCTCTTTGAGATCCTCGGGCCCGGTTTGATCCTTGACAGACAAGAAACTATTTCCATAAAGTTCATTCCCCTTAGGTCTCCGATCCCGAGGTAGAGAGAATGCAGATCATATGAGGTATATATGGCAAATATGAATATATATGAAAAAACATGCATAAATGTGCTATATTGTCATTATAGCTAAGTACTGCAGGCTTCCCAACAAGCTATACAATGGTGGAGGTGAGTTGATTTCTATTCTAAGAACTAGATGACTTCGACAGGATTAAGTATGGGAGGGTTGTGGTGCCTTGTTGGTAACTTCCTTGCCTGGAGTTCCGCCGAAACTCGTTAGTTCCTTTGGTTGCGGCAACCTTATCATCCTTGTGGACTAAGGATGTGGGCTTTGGGGGAGCCTATAGGTCTATATGCTGAGTCATCAGATAAATAAATATATATCTATATATATATATATATATATATATATATATATATATATATATATATATATATATATATATAAATGCAAGAGTACGTGAAATGCTATTTGCATAACTACTAATTGTGTTCACTTATAAATTTACACTAGACGAACCCTAAATTGTGTTTCACTGGCTGGTAATCGATTTATTTATGGTACAATTTTTTTTTTCTTTAACGCATGATTTATTCGTAGCTCAAAGCACTTGATAAAGTCAAGGTTTTTACGTTAGTATGAGCGCTAAAGAATGTGAAATATGAAGGAATATTGAAATATAATAAAAACCCTGTTATAGTGAATCACTTGCATGTCCTATACCGAAAAGATATGCAATATAGTTTTGGGGTATACACTTGGAGGAACAATATTCGACAAATTTACTAGGTCATCGACAATCAATACTATAGACCATTTCTTTTAGCGATGCATATTTGCACCGACTCGTACGGTGCCCTTTTAGCTCGGAAAAGTTTCTTGATCGCTGATTGGTTAGAATTATCTTGTCCAACCAATCAGCGATCCGGAAACTTTTCCGAGCTAAAAGGGCACCTTTAGCTCGGAAAAGTTTCCTGATCGCTGATTGGTTAGAATTATCTT
>NC_090768.1:27740586-27848086 GCF_036898095.1 Palaemon carinicauda | reverse complement strand
GTGAGAGCAGCAGCGGTTGATTGGGCATTCTTTGTGTTGCAGAATGCCACATCTTTGCTCAGATAGTATCTATAATGTAAAGAACGCACCCAGAAGACTAAAATTATTGTCTTATCTTTGCTCAGACAGGATCTATAACGTTTAAAACGCTCCCAGTAGACTAAAATTACTGCCAGAAGGGAGACCCCACTTCAGGTCTTTTTGCTTGCCCTTGAGGAAGGCGTAGAGGGGGTTTTGAGTGGCGGCGATGGCTAGCAGGAAATGGTGATAATAGATGATTATGCCCAAGTGTTAGATTGCTGAGGGCGTGGGGAGTTTTTGAACGACTTCTACCTTCACAGGGAAGCGGTGGACTCCTTCAGGATTGATGTGGTGCCTTAAGAACGATACTTCGTTGGCGCCAAAGGTACATTTGTTGTACGAAACTACAACAGAACGCTATTGTAGGCGTTCGAGCACGATGCGTAGATGACGGAGGAGTTCCTCTTTGGAGGAAGAAAACACAAGTATGTCGTCCATGTAACATTCACAGAAGGGGAGATCCCTTAAGATGCCTTCCATGAGACGTTGAAAAGTGGCCCCAGCATTACAGGAGTAAGTGAAGGTGTATGTACCGAAGGGGGTGGTGATGGCGGTCTTGGCTATGTGTTCTGGGTTAATAGCCACCTGATAATACCCCTTCATGAGGTAGAGCATGGAAAAATCCTTTGCTTTGTGCATGTAGGAGGTCACGTCGGCGATATTTGGGAGGGAGTAGTGATCCGGTTCTATCTGCATGTTTAGGTGCCTGTAATCCCCCCACAGACACAGAGAGCCATCTTTCTTCTGAATAATGTGTAAGGGTGACGACTATGGGCTCGAGCCCTTTTGGCAAAGGTCTATTTCTTCCATTTTGGCAAACGTTTGTTAAGCTGCTGCCAAAAAATCCAGTGTCAAACGCCATAATCTGGCAAATACTGGGGGCCCGTCATCTACATATGGTGATAAATACAGTGTTTGCCGGGAACCATGGGCGTTTGATGATGTTCTGGAGGGAAAACTTCCTTTTATGAGGTTAGGAGGTGGGTGTACGCATTCGTGGGTGCACTGATGTGGAGGGTGAGGTCATAGTGGGCTTGTTAGAGAGGTGTTGATTAGCAAGATTCAGCGTTGACTAGCCATTGATGAGCAACATAGACCAGGAGCTGATAATGTGAAAGGAAATACACACTGAGGATTGGCAATGTGACGTAAGCAACAAGAAACTTTTAGATATTTGATGCTTCCAAATGATAATGTGAGGTTCTTGTAAACATGGGTGGGTATCACAGATCCATTAGCAGTTACTAGGCAGAGTCAGCAGATTTAACAAACTACATAGTGTCCTGGCGAGTGGCCTCGGCAGAACAGAATGGCAAGCACCTGTGTCTACCAAAAATTGCACGCCTGAATCTGCATCATGTAAAAAGAAAAGATTAGTGATAGGGGAGGCCACCGCCACAAGAGATGTCCTACTTACACGATTTTTGGCCACTGACAACAGCTTGAACATTTCTTCATAGCAGCCCCGAATCTGGAGTGGTAGTAGCATAACTGTTGCCGATGGGCGTCAGGAAATGGCTGTAGAGGTCATTGGTTGGGTGGTGAGTGAGTGATGGATAGTGGGCGGTTTTTTTGCCTCTCTGGTATGTCACGGGGTGGGCTACTGTGCCCTACCGCATTCACCTCAGCTTGGGTTGTTGTTGAATAGTTGTCAACTTGGTTAGGAGTGGAGGCATTGATGAAGGTCTTGGAGGTGGTGAAGTGACTGTCCATATGGGTGTCGACTCTGATCATCTGGTTCTTCATGGTACAGGTAGGTGCCGTACCCATAGGGCACGAAGTATATTCACTTCATGAGGAGAGCTGTCTGCAGCAGATTCCAGGTGAGCGATACTGGTCATTTTCCTGATGGCGAGCGAAGCCTTTTATTTTCCCAATGGTTATTGAGAGAGCTGAAAAATATTTGCTATGTGGCCAGCGAGTATTGCTCCAGGAGGTTGAAGGCATTGTACATTATTGGGGTATCCCCTTGCTCGCACAGGTAATTGGAGATTTCCGGGAAAGTGTCCTTGGGGATTGCTGCGAGAATGTAATTTGCTTTGCTGCTTGACTGAGTCACGCCCTTGATGCAAAACTGGACTTTAGCACACTGGAACCAGGTGAACGCTTCTCTGCTGGCAGAGGATGGTAGTTTCAGGGGTGTGGTGTTGATAGTAGAGTCAGTGTCATAGGTCGGCACCATCATAACATAAGACAGCAGTGAGGGGGAATGTGGGAGGGAGCTGGGCACTCTGGTGGTCACCAGTGTGTGAGGCACCTGTTAGGTGATAATTGAGAAGCGAGGGGAATGCCGCTAAACTTTATTGAACAATCATTGACTTTTCATCTAGTTACTTGCAAGCAAGAACATCACAAAAATTCAAACATGAAAAAGCTTGTGCTAGCATGAAAAGACAGTTTGGTCTATTAACAGTGCAGGGAAGAGCGAGTGATAGAATGATAAATTAAAACTGTTACAGTGTACAAGAGTGTATGAAACACGTGCGGTATAAATCCTTAACAATATAAAGATAGTGAGAAAATTCTGATTGAGAAAGGAGTTAGACATGGAGAACCTATCTCTCCCAAAGTATTCACAGCTTGCCTAGAATTCTTTTTAAAGAATTTAGATTGGGAAACGGTAAGAGTTATTATTCATGGGGAATACCTTAGCAACTTAAGATTTGCAGATAACATAGTTTTGTTTAATGAATCACGGGAGGAACTGCAAAAGATGATAGAAGATTTGAATAGAGAAAGCAGAGATGTAGGACTGAAAATTATTATCATTAAAACTAAGATAATGTTTAATGAAAATCCAGAGGTTATGGACGAACCACTAGACCCCAGAGACTGTTAATGAATATATGATTCTCCAGGACATGAGAGACTGAAATTAAAAGAAAGATAAGCATGGGAAAGTGATCTCATGATAAACAAACTGAGATTATGAAGTGACCTGGGGGCATTGCATCAACGTTAATTCGTCCTGGGGGGGGGGGGGGGGGGGTGTTGTTCCGTCGGCGTCAGTCCGTCATTTTTATCCCCCAAAAGTTGCATTTTTTCATGTCATTGCACCATTGCGTTGCTGCCGGATACGGTAATCTTAACTGATTATTCTAATTTACATGAAACATCATGTATATGTGATTGAAAATACTATACAGTGAATAGATATTTCACAATTCAATTGATTTTTTTTTATTTATATTTGATTTATTTTAATAATTTATTAATTTGTCTTTGATGTTAACTGATTATTCTAATTTACATGAAACATCATGTATATGTGATTGAAAATACTATACAGTGAATAGATATTTCACAATTCAATTGATTCTTTTTATTTATATTTGGTTTATTTTAATAATTCATTAATTTGTCTTTGATGTTAAAGGTAAAAATCAGCCTCATCTATTCTTATTTCATTATACATATTAATTTAGTTAGTCGAGTACTTTTATTTTTGTTACTGACTCATAATCATAGTATCACAGTAGTACAAACTTAAACTACAATCTATAAACTATTAGACTAATACATTATAAACCGTATAATAAATAAATTCAATCCTTTAAATAGCAGTAGATTTTAGTTAAGTACATACGGTAACATTCTCTCTCTCTCTCTCTCTCTCTCTCTCTCTCTCTCTCTCTCTCTCTCTCTCTCTCTCTCTCTCTCTCTCTCTCTCTCCAAATTTAGTTTTTACTAGAAAAAGAGAAGCCTCATGAAAACAAATCAAGAAAAAAAAAAGGAAAATTGGTACTAAAGCAAGATGATTAGACGAACAGGATGGAACTATCCAGCAAGATCTGAACGTAAAGGATGATCAGAATTTTGAAAAATCTTATGCAACATGCATAAGGAACTAATTGAACGACGGGGCCAAAGATTAATATCTAGATCAGGAATAAGAAATTTAATAGAATGTAAGTTTCTGTCCAACAAATTCCGATATTGAGGAGCTACTGTACTTGACCTACTTACAATCATACTTTGAGTTTTGTTAGGATTCAACTTCATACCCCATAATTTGGACCATGTACTCAATTAATCACGGGGTTCGTAGTCTTGACGTGAATATAGCTTCTTCAAGAAAAACGATCTTATATTTTCAGTAAATAATATATCTCCGTTTAGATGATTGATTTGAATGATCTGTTGTTAAGGATTATTACAAACTTTCAACTGATTCCTGGCTTAAATTACCAAACAAATTCATTTTCCATACAGTTTGTTACATTTAGAGCTTCAATATAACACTTCGCCTGTATCATTACGATTTTTAGAAAGTTGAGTTGATAAAAACTATTCTGTATAACTTTTAGTGATACTGAAAGGTAATTCAGATTTATATTACGTCGAATTGTGTCTTATTCGAAGAATTAGTTTTGCCTTAACAAGAAAAAAAAATGGCGGACATGGCGGACGGTCCCCTTAAGTCTTATGATACTTTTGATTTTGGTAACAGTAAAATATCAGTATATCCAATTCTGCAACATTGGGCTATCCACCCATGTAGGTAAAGCTCATTATTTCATTATTTTAGGTACATAAATTTTCCTGAATACAACCTCAATATGAGATGGTATGCAATCAACAAAAAGATTTTAATCGGTAAAAAAATTTAATTTGTGACCATGATATCGTAGATATTTACCTTTGCATTACAGGTCAGTTGGCACTCATGTTCGGCTTCAAGGCAGCAGCAGGCCAGATTCAAGGTCAACAACAATCACGGATTCCCTTCGACGTTCTGAAATATCCCTGGATCCCTTTAGGAATTTCGAAGTGAGTGACCTGACCAATTACTCCATGACAGATCAGCGATGGACCCTGCAGAGGTAAATATAACTCAGTTAAGAAAACTATTCTGAGAGGAAAATAACGCATGTATATTGTAATTTAGTCTAGTGTTGGGATAAGGTGTGTTACTTTAGAAATTACATCTCTCTCTCTCTCTCTCTCTCTCTCTCTCTCTCTCTCTCTCTCTCTTTGTAAATATATTCGACAGGTATATGTATACAAGAATTGTCATTGACTTTTATCTTTCTTCGTGGCTAAACGGTACGGTCATTGTCATACAAGTATCCTGAACCAGGGTTCAGTTCCCGGACGGTCGGATGCTATTGTCTTTGAGTGATTTCGCCTTGGGACTCTGATCCCGAGGTCGGTAAGAGAATCCAGTTATTAATGCATTAAAATATTTGGCTTATTTGAATATGAAAAGACACGTCTAAATGTGTAAAATTTATCATTAATCGAATGCCATGTACAAACCTACCAATTAGCTACGATTGTGAAGATGGGTTGATTTCATATATATATATATATATATATATATATATTTATATATATATAATGTGTATATATATATATATATATATATATATATATATATATCCATATATCCATATATAAATATATATATATGTAAACATAAAAATCACTCTAAAAATATATAGGAGACACTACTTGAGAGAACCTAATACATACCAGAAAGATATCAGGCGTGTTCTGTCAGGCAGAACACGAGGTATTCATGTAATTCTTGGTTGAAAATTTTGACTTCAGTTTATGCATTTCGTTACCTTTTTTATTTTTTTTTATTTTTTAGGAAGAAAATTGGCCTGAAACGCAAGACAAAGGGTGTACAGCAAAGACAAAAGAGGAATTTGCAATCGAAAGACATAAGCATCTCATTTATATTGTCCAAATTCACTAGAAAGGAATGCTTAAGGTAAGTAACCATTTAAAATTTTGTTTATGATACATTTTTTTTCATCCAGATAATTGTTTTTTTATTATTGTCAAAAATATTATAAACATATTTGGTTGTTCATTCCAAATATCAGTCAGTGTTTAATGGGAAAGCAACAGTACTATTCATATTCCTGTAGGAAAACTATATGGAATATGTATTGGTCTTCATAGTAAAAGCTGACAGGATAAAAGTGCAAACAAGATAGTTACGAAAATGAACATAAGGGATAGGGATTTGAGGATTAAGCTTCTTTAGAAAAGGTACAGAAATATAGATGGCAATAACAGGATACAGTAATTGATTTTAAACATAGGTGGTGACATAAGTCATTTATTCAACTATACCTCAAGCACCAACTTTGGTACATTCTTGTCAAGAGATTTATAATGATAAAACTTATCTCACTGAAGCCTGGCAATTGTTTGTTTTATCAAATTTAACTCATACTGTGGTATAGGAGCCAGTAAAAGATTACGATATAGATGAGCAAGTTCATTAAGAGGTCAGTGTGAAGCTCTGTAACTTGTTGAAGAATCTCACTACTTAATGATATATGAGTCAAGGCTCTTGTTCTATTCAAATTCTTTTATTTTGTTTTGTGTTTATATGCCTGATTTTACTCATTTATATTAGTAAGTATTCTAAATAAATCGTTTAATTTTCATTATTTTCTTTACGGATATGTTTGGATATAGCCATTTTGGGTAGTAGTTACAGCAAGGCTCAGGATAGGAGCTTGATTTCTTATTTGCTAATAGGCTTCTTTCAGAAATGATTACTATTATTTGCTTTAGTTGATTAGTAAGTGTGAACATTGTTTCAGGTATGTCTATAACCCAGAAGGTTCATTGCCAGAAATATGTTACTGTGGTCTTCGACAGGATGAACACATCCCTCTGACTCAACTGTTGAGACCTTTTTCCAAGTCTAAATCTTCTGGAGTGAGTTTTATTGGAGTCTTATGGGCAAGCTAAATAGCTGATGAATTTATTCATGAATAATTTATTGTGTGCATTTAGAACGTGGTAAAACTTCAAATACATATACTGCGCTTGATTATATCTAAAATACTCAATAATATTCAATATCATTGCATGGTTAAATACATATATTTTTTTTTTCATTGAAAATACATTTATTTTCAAAGAACCCATCAAGTTTCAAAACGTTGCTGGAGAACCCAGAAAAGGAAGCTGATAACAATAGCTTGACTTCAAATATGGAAAGGGTCTTATCAATTGGGAACTTCAGCAGTAGGTCGAAATCATTGTTTACAAGGACAAATACCTTGGCACCCAGTGAAATACTGGCTAGACAGACTCCTACCATCCCTGATGATTTACAGGTAATTTACCTATTTTTTATTGTGTTTCTTGAATTGATGAATAACTTTGTGAGCAGGATTTTAGATCTGTGCTACTTTAGCTATACAATGATTTTATCATATAGCAAATATTCGGTTTTTAGCTGTTGTTTGTTGCTATCACATTTTACAAGGGTATTATCAAAATAAAGTATTTACGCTAGCTTTTTTTACTATCATAAATTAGTTCATTCTGATTTGCCTTTGAATAACAGGTAAGTGACACTAAGAAATAAAAAAACGCAATAAAGAAAGACAAAAGGAAAGCAAAAGGAAAACTAAAAAGATATAAGCTAGAAATCAATAAAACAGGGGACTGCAGGGAGGCTGCAAAGAAACTTTAGTATTTCCTGCAGTATACCACTTGATGTTCATTAGACAGTAGCCTACTAAACTTCCTAATGGTGTGCTGTCCCACAAAGGCAACATTAATGCGGTAAGCGTTTTATTTTACATATACTTTTAAAATGGATAAAAACAAATATGTTTTATCTTACGTACACTTATAAAATGGATACAGCAAACATATTCTATTTTGCGTACACTTATAAAATGGATAAAGCAAACATATTCTATTTTGCGTACACTTATAAAATGGATAAAGCAAACATATTCTATTTTGCGTACACTTATAAAATGGATTAAGCAAACATATTCTATTTTGCGTACACTTATAAAATGGATAAAGCAAACATATTCTATTTTACGTACACTTATAAAATGGATAAAGCAAACACATTCGATTTTACGTACACTTATAAAATGGATAAAGCAAACACATTCTATTTTACGTACACTTATAAAATGGATAAAGCAAACACATTCT
Organism: Palaemon carinicauda; assembly: GCF_036898095.1. NCBI lineage: Eukaryota > Metazoa > Arthropoda > Malacostraca > Decapoda > Palaemonidae > Palaemon > Palaemon carinicauda. The sequence continues at coordinate 27,840,073 of NC_090768.1, read as the reverse complement.
ATTTTACGTACACTTATAAAATGGATAAAGCAAACACATTCTATTTTACGTACACTTATAAAATGGAAAAAGCAAACACATTCTATTTTACGTACACTTATAAAATGGATAAAGCAAACACATTCTATTTTACGTACACTTATAAGATGGAAAAAGCAAACACATTCTATTTTACGTACACTTATAAAATGGATAAAGCAAACACATTCTATTTTACGTACACTTATAAGATGGAAAAAGCAAACACATTCTATTTTACGTACACTTATAAAATGGATACAGCAAACACATTCTATTTTACGTTCACTTATAAAATGGATAAAGGAAACACATTCTATTTTACGTACACTTATAAAGTGGATAAAGCAAACACATTCTATTTTACGTACACTTATAAAATGGATAAAGCAAACACATTCTATTTTACGTACACTTATAAAGTGGATAAAGCAAACACATTCTATTTTACGTACACTTATAAAATGGATAAAGCAAACACATTCTATTTTACATACACTTATAAAATGTATACAGCAAACATATTCTATTTTACGTACACTTATAAAATGGATAAAGCAAACATATTCTATTTTATGTACACTTATAAAATGGATAAAGGAAACATATTCTATTTTACGTACACTCATAAAGTGGATAAAACAATCATGTTTTATAGTAATACAATAGAGAACCACTAGACTAATACGGTATGAAAACTTCAAGTAGCTTCACTGTTGTCCTCACCTCTCAACTTGGCATTTGTTGCTGCCAAAACATATATCACAAAAACCCCTACTATTTTATCCTACTTTATTTTCATTGACGTAAATGCTAAATGTTTTAAAAGAATGATTGCATAGGTTATGTTTGAAGGAAGAAGGTTCGGGAAATGCTCTGAGTTTTGTCAATCTTCATTCACAGGTCAAGCCTTTACCTATATATTTTTTTTTTTTTTTATGATAAACACAACATCAAAACTTGAATTTCAACGATGATTTCTTTATAAGTGCCCATAAGGATATTAATATAGACGATGATGATAATGTTTGAGGGAGTATTACAATGTAATGACATTATGAAGTTAGGGCTACATGTAAGTACGGCTAATCTATATATTTTGCGTAAAATCATGCTAGCCTAACTATAGCGCTTATATTCCATTTATGAATTGTAACTTTACATGTGCACAAAACATTCTAGATATTATTTATATTTAACTACACCCTTGATACTTCTATTTGGAAATAGTAGATGTGTGGTTTTCTATTCCAGGTGTGTGTAATTTTTAAAAAACCTTCTAAGTTTTGTATGTTGAAATAAGTGTTTTTCTTTTTTTTTATAATTTTTTTTCTTAGTCTTTAGAACAAGGGCATAGCGATGGAGGGCCACCCTTAGAACTGCTACTTGAAGATAATCCTATGATTCACAGAAGAGAGTACAGGCAACGGCAGGATACTCAGGTACGAGGGAAACCTTGAAGGATCCACCTCCTGCGTTCTTAAAAAAATATTACAAAAGCTGAGCTAAAGAAATTCTATACATATTTTATGTAAAAAGACAAAAACGATTCATAAATATTGCGGCACAACTTTGCAACAAGAGATATAACACTAGTCCATAAGGAAGAAGACTGCTATGGCAATTGATACCGATATTTATTTTTATATATAACGTAACCTGTTTTGAATTGGTTAACATTTCGCTTTTAATATTTCCTATCCTTTCTTTTCTTTACTTTACGTGCCTAATAGTATTTTGAATATTACTGTACTTTTGGCTTGAAGACTTATCCTGACTCTATATAGAAAATTGAATAAAGACAATAACATCAAACCTTTAATGGTAAAAGGGAAAATGGCCCTGTGTTTTGAAAGCATACAGTATAACTTGCAATGGAAAATTATTCTCTCTCTCTCTCTCTCTCCTCTCTCTCTCTCTCTGTTTTGAAAGCCTACATTATAACTTTCAATAGAAGATTATTCTCTCTCTCTCTCTCTCTCTCTCTCTCTCTCTCTCTCTTTGTTTTAAAAGAATACAGTATAATTGCAATGGAAGGTTATTCATTCTCTCTCTCTCTCTCTCTCTCTCTCTCTCTCTCTCTCTTTGTTTTAAAAGAATACAGTATAATTGCAATGGAAGGTTATTCATTCTCTCTCTCTCTCTCTCTCTCTCTCTCTCTCTCTGTTTTGAAAGAATACAGTAAAATTGCAATGGAAGGATATTCATTCTCTCTCTCTCTCTCTCTCTCTCTCTCTCTCTCTCGGGATTTATAAAATCTAGTAGCCTCTTGAAGTGAAATATACGAATCATAGTACACAGAATGCAATTAACAAATGGTAGTGTTTGTATATGAAAACCTGATAAAAGAAGAGATAGGGTCAGAGGAAAAAGGAAAAGTCTTATTGTAATGGTATGGAATGCATTTGGAAAATTGATTGCAGAGAAATAAGACATCTGGACCATGCCGTGAAAATATTAGAACGGTGTTTGAGGAAAGGCTGTGAAAAGCTTAAAATCTATAACTGTCAGTTTTGCTTCATGATAGAAAAATAAATAAGGGAAGCAGCCTTTATAATGAGACAAAGAAAAAGATATTGTATCTCGTATTTCCAGATACTGACATTAAAAGGGCAGTTGGCACCAGAGAGACTCAATAAAATAATGTTATTCTAAAATAATAAGAGATCTAGAGTGAAGGCTGTAACAGGGATAACAGAAAAAAAGATGAATTTTGGTGCAAGAAAACGGGTTCTGCTAGTTAATTCATGCAGGTGACCTAGTGTTATGTGCAAACCCTAGAGGTGGTAAAATATTTAAAAGATGAAACATCGGAATTGAGGAGAGAGGACTGAAAATCAACATAAGGATTGCAAAGATAATGATGATTGGAAAGGAAGCTAAGGAAGCAGTGCAATCAATGAACTTTTCGTGTTGCAGTGGAAAAGTTGCTGGGGTGAACTGTTTACTGTGTACCGAATGCAACAAATGCATAAGGGTGTCACAAGAGATAAGTTGTATTAAAAAATTACATGGAGTAAGAAATCTTAGATGCCACAAATGATAAAATGAGTAAATGGAGAAAATAAAGAAGTTAAGAGTTCTGTTGTAGGAGGATGGCTTGTTTGACAAGAGGTTAGAGCTTTTCTGTTACATGGTGACACACTGGACTTGGAAGTTGAGAGAGCAACAAGAATGCCAATTGTTGCAGCAGAGATAAAAAGAAGTCAGACTTCTGGCAAATAAGTATTCCATACATAAAGAGAGCAAAGACTTTTATGGTACAAAAGCTCTGTACTACTCTGTACCACAAAATATGTGCAATGATAAGATAAGGGAAGATTTTGATAAGTCATGACCTTACAATATAAAGGCTCATAGCTGGATTATGGAGGGAAAATTGTATTATGAATTAGCATCTGATGAAGATATGTAGTATCCAAAAGCAGAAAAAAGGAGAAATGAAAGATTGAGATAGTTTGGACTTGTGATAAGAAGGGATGCAGATCAGTTGGCCAGGAAAGCAGTAGATAGGGAAGTGAAAAAACAAAGACTTGTAGTAAGGATCAGGAAAGGATTGTAAAAAGGGTTAAATGAAGACCCCGGCCTGATGGGAGCTAGAGAAATCACAATACAGGGCACAGGCGATTGGAGAAAACTCATTTCACACCTAAACTTCTCAGGGGAAGAGCTTACATAAAAGTCCTATTACTGATGATGTATTTATAAGGTTGTATTCTCTTCTGACAAATTCTTGTTCCTCATTTTCAATGAGATAATATGGGTGTTTGTTGATATGTTCTGTATATAGATATGTTTAACAAACAAGACAACAGCTTAAACTAATTTGAATGAGCTCTGTTTCCAGGATCTTAACCAATCAATAGGGGAAACAAGAATACCTCCAGTAGACAGTAAGTGGTCACCCGAAACCCACTATCGACACTTCCAAACCAATGCTTATGGAAAGATTGAATTTATCAATGAAACGACAGGTAAATATTTTCAACTCTATCATATTCTGTCATTGTTATTGGGGTTTCTCAAAATTTTTGTTTTATGTCACTTAAAGATTTTGAAAATGTTATGTAATAATATATTTTTGTTAATACAGATGTTTGTTGAAGTATTTTGTCACGTTACAGTAATTTTGATTATTATTATTATTATTATTATTATTATTATTATTATTATTATTATTATTATTATTATTATTAGCTAAGCTACAACTCTAGTTGGAAAATCATGATGCTATAAGCCCAGTGGCTCCAGCAGAGAAAATGGCCCAGTGAGGAAAGGAAACAAGGGAAAAATAAAATTTTCAAGTAAAGTAACAACATTAAATAGATATCATCCACAAGATGTTGTGTTATAACATTTTCACACAGGAGGTGAAATGGTCTCACATATTAACTGGTCAATAAGCATTTAGCTAATATGTCTTTGCTTCAGCGTTTGTAGGCTATTACCCTACATGCCATTATTTCATTTGATCGATATTAGTCCCCTTGTTAAATTTGATGTACTTCATGCATTTCCACACTGAGAAAAATGATTATTGGTCAGAAGAAACAATTTTCCCACATGAACATCTTGAAGATTGTAGCATGAAATAAGTTGATAATGTATTGTTCCAGTTAGCTGCCTCAATCAATTTATGTATTGTCCTTCTTCCAAATAGAAATCTTAAATATCACAAGTTAGTTACTTTTCACAAATTGCACAATCAGAATGAGTAGTTGGGTAGATATCATATTCGAGGTAAAAGTCTAATTGTTTATTCATGTCATAATATTGCAGCATTTCAATATTTGGTAGTAGATGCCCAGTGGACTTTAGAGTTTGTAAAAAGATATATTTTTTAATAACCACCAAGGCCAAATTGGAATGCACTTTTGTGTAATTGAAAAGTTACTTGGGTTTAATGATGTAAAAATTAAGAACTTGGCGGATTATTTTGATCATAACGTATAAATAACGTAAAGTTGTAATAGCCTATTGGAAATATTCCTGCCATAGCCTCTGTACCATGGTCTTCCACTGTCTTGGGTTAGAGATCTCTTTCTTGCTTGAGAGCACACTCAGGCACACTATTCTATCTTATTTCTTTTCCTCTTGTTATTTTGAAGTTTTTATCCTCTTGTTGAGTTTTTATAGTTTATATTTGAAAGATTTATTTTGATATTATTGTTCTTAAACTTCTCATCTAGTTTTTCCCTATTCATTCCCTCACTGGGCTATTGACCCGGTTGGAGCCCTTGGGCTTATAGCATTCTGAATTTCCAACTAGGGTTGTAGCTTAGGAAATAATAATAATAATAATAATAATAATAATAATAATAATAATAATAATAATAATAATAATAACTGGAGTTCGAGACCCGCTGAAGCTCAGTAGTTTCTTGTAGCATCCATCCTTGTGAGCTAGGGATGGGGCTGGGTTTAGGAGAGCCTATAGCTTTACATGCTGAGTCATCAGCAGGCATTGTCTGGCCCTCCATGATCCTACCTTGGTAGAGAGGGATCTTTGGCGCTGATTTTATGTATATAGGGCATTGTCTTACTAGGGTATTATCACTGCTCCGTGCCTCTGCCATTCATGAGTAACCTTATAGAAATAAAAGGAAAGCATGTTATATTTATGAAGATCCTTGAATATTTGGTAGATGAAGAATATTAATGTAAGTATACTGAAATTAACGGAAGTTCATGAAACATAACAGCCAGTATATTTCTCATATAGTTTCTTTAGTCTATCATTACTCTATTAACATATGACATAGATAAATCACACAAAAACTATTTAATGGACATGAATTGGATAATGGTTTGGAAAGATAAAATGCTAATTTTGTAATGAAAGGTTTCTAATATAAAGAAAGGGACTAATAAATGGCAAAAGGTACAACCGCATCAAATAGCTAGACTTCCATCACATCTCCTTAAGTAGCTAATTTACTTAAAGTTGTTTTTTGTCCTGACATGTTTTTTTAAAAATATACAACCCCACTATCATTCATCGCACAGGGTATAGAACCCTTTTTTTTATATGAATCATATTAGAGGACCTTGTCTTCCTTCTCACGTAGTGATTAAGTTATACAGAGGGGTTAGTATTTTTTATTAATAATCCACTCTCGACTCAGTTTCACTATTTACAGTTCAAGAGTTCTTTCAAAGTATCCTTGAATACTGTCACATTGGCGCTTGGCTAGCTATCCATGTAATATTCAATTATTTCAACTTTTGGTAGATTAGCTAATAACAATAAGCCAGGTCCATTATTGACAAACTCCAACATATAATTAGTATGTTATGAAATATAATTAATTTCAGTGTTATATTAAAACCTTGTGAAGTTAGTTTCTGCTAATTATTTTGTTGTACTTCCCATAGGTTCTAACAAACCAGCAAAGTATGTTCGTTTAGCTGATGATACTTGTATGGAAAGCGTCCTGACTCTTCTTTCTGACTATTGGCGACTGTTGGAACCAAATCGACCACAACTTGTGATATCTGTCACAGGTGGGGCTAAGAATTTCAAACTTGATGGAAAGAAGAAGGAGATTTTTAACACCGGTTTAATCAAGGTAAATAAACGCCATAAATCATCATCATCATCATCATCTTCTACGCCTATTAACGCAAAGGGCCTCGGTTAGATATCACCAGTCGTCTCTATCTTGAGCTTTTAAATCAATACTTATCCATTCATCATCTCCTTCACGCTTCATTCTCCTCAGCCATGTAGGCCTGGGTCTTCCAGCTTCTCTAATGCCTTGTGGAGCCCAGCTGAACGTTTGGTGAACTAATCTCTCTTGGGGAGTGCGACGAGCATGCCCAAACTTTCTCCTTCTACCCCTCATGATCTCATCCACATTTGGCACTCGAGTAATCTCTCATAGTTTTTAATCCCGTCCTGCCATTTAACCCTAATATCCTTCTGAGGGCTTTTTTCTCAAATCTACAAAATCTGTTGGATATTGTTTCACTGTCATACCATGACTCATGTCCATATAGTAACACCGTTCTCACTAAACTGATGTATAGTTTGATTTTTATGTCATTTCAGGTGGTTTGATTTTCAAATTTTACTCAACCTAGCCACTTACTGATTTGCTTTTTTCAATCTTTCACTAAACTCTAATTCTAAAGAACCTGTATTGGAGATCATGGTTCCTAAGTATTTAAATGATTCTACCTCATAAATCCTTCCTCCTTCCAATGATATTTCATCTTCCATTGCATATTCTGTTCTCATCATCTCTATCTTTCCTCTATTTATCTTTAGCCCAACCTCGTGTGATATTTTATGTATTCAGGTAAGCAAGCATTGCAAATCCTGTGGTGTTCTGCTAATAAGGACAGCATCATCAGCATATTCTATGTCTGCTACTTTCCTATCATCAATACAGTCCAATCCTTCGCCACCATCTCCGACTGTTCTATGCATAACAACATAGGTGACAACACATTCCCTGGGAGTAATCTGTTGTTCACCGAAATTCATTCGATAGGACTCCATTAACATTAAATTTGCACTTACTATGCTTATGAACAGACTTAATTAAATTCACATATTCAAGAGGAATTCCATAATAACGTAGGACTCTCCACAAAATTGGCTGCTGCATACTGTCAAAGGCTTTTCCATAGCCCACAAATGCCATCAAAAGTGGATTTCTATATTCTATGCAATGCTGTACGTTTCAAAATAAAACTTAGGTCAGTGCAACTTCTACCTTTATTCAATCCTGCTTGTTCATCTCTCAGATTTTCATCAATCTTTCTCTCCAATCTCTTTAGAATAAGCATACTATATATTTTCATAATTGACGTAAGTGTAGTTATTGCAATCAGTTGGGTTTCCTTTTTTTGGCATTTACACCAACACTCCTACCTCTCATTCATCAGGTTTTGGCTCTTCATGCCACATTCTACAAAATAATCATGTAAGTATTCTGAGGGTCACTTCATTTTCAGCCAATACCATCTCGGCAGTTATTCCATCGTATCCAGGTGCTTTCCATAAACGCTTCTTGTAAATAAGAATGTTACACTTCGAAAATGTATATTAGTTATCTAAAAAATGAAGTTGCGTGTAATTAGCTTTTATAACACAAAATAGTTTTTTTTCTCTTCTTTGTTTTTATGGTCTGGATATGAGAGGTTGCGTGGTAGGAACTGTTATAATAGATATGTCCGTATGGAAAAAAAAAAGTTTTTGACTACAAAAAGTCAATTTATTTATCACTATCCCAGAAATCACGGTTAAACTGATCATAATTTAGGCTAAAGGCCTAAGTTTAGAATGCCCATGCAAGTTTGCAAGGGCCTGTAATACCCTGCAGATCACTTCAAAATTGTTTAATTCATAAACCAAGGCTCAGTTAGCTCAAAGGGTTGCCTAGTGGAGTGGGAAATTCCACCAAGTAAGAACACAAAAGACCATTTACAAGATAAGTAAATATGAGCATCCCTTGTGCATTCCATTTATGAAAGTATAATGAAGAAATAAAGAAGTAGAACCCATCCATTTGTGCATAACATTTCTGACTCTCTTTAGCAGTGGTAAGCTTGTGCCGCGCTCAAATTAGAAAATATATGGTAATATTATGTCTGAAAAGAACTTATGTGGAAAGATCCCTAACCTCTCACTATCACCTATTTAATATGCTACCTGATATGACTTTGTTATAGAAATAACCTGCCTTATCCAGTGAAAAAAAAAATTGTATTCTTATAACTTACTACAGGTAGCTTGCTAGACTTACGAAAGAAAAATCCTGGACTTTTCCCATCTAAACGGTTCTTATCTCTTTAGAGGCACTAGGTAGATCAAAAGAATGTCATAATTTGAGGCCAAAGAAAAGTCAGGCATAACAATGGGAATAGTCATACAATCCTGACAATTAGTTGCGTGACTACAAAATCAGGAGCAAACTGTATCTGATATTTCCAGCTCTTCACAATAGCACTTGTAAGTTCACAGAACCATAAAGAAATTACAAACGTAGGTTATTAATCATCAGGACTCTACAATGGCTGTGGTCAGCTTCTGTGAATATACCCAATATAAAATATATAAAGCCAAACAGTTAAAAACAGTACAACCAACAAGCAAGGAAAAATTGCATGAATGGAAACATACTCGCCTCTGCTAGATAGCTAACAGATCATTAACTAGTTAGCGCATAAAGACAATTGCATAGACTCAATACAAAAAGTTTAGAATATTAATCCAAAAAAGGAGATAATGAATATGAAACATAGATTATACACTGGAATGAAGGGAAGCTTGGTACAACATGAAACTCAAAAGATCAAAGAAGAAGTGATAATTGCTTACAAAATCTGATATTTTTATATTAAATTAAAAAATAAAAGAGTAAAAATCTAAATTAGTGATAAATTAGTAATAAAAGGAAAATTTTGGAGGGAATTTGTATTTTTCTCTAACTACACAAACCTTACTCCTTTATATCGGAGAGTGATAACAGTGCAGGCTGGAATACGGCAGTTAAAGGATTTAACGAGGTGTAAATAACTGGCTGGTATTTGCCAGTCCAGTAGCTAGAAGGCAACCGTCTCCCTGCTTGCTCACAGATAACCACTTCGATTGCACCTGTGACTTACTTGGGGGTCGGTGCTGATGAGCAAGTTTGAGTAAGGGACTTAGGTTTGTATAGTTAGGGAAAAAATACATATTACTTCCAAATTTGTCTTTTGTTCCCACATATATGCAAACCCTCATCCCTTATATAGGAGACTCATCCTTAGATGAGAGGAAGTCTCAGTTTCAACTGGTTGAAAGCTTATCCCAGAAACTCAAAACTCTTGTATTGGAAATGCTGAAAAGTTAAGGGTGTTGGCCCCTCGTGCACCAGAGGTTCAGCAAACACTCAAATGTACACTGCCTTGGTATCAAGGGTTGTTTTTTTAGCTTAAATCTCTTGTGTTGTAAGAATTGGTTAAAAGTTCATTCTGGATTTGTTTATGTCCTCTGCAAATGGCATAGAACAGCACTGTGCTGAGTTGGGCTTACCTGCAGCGAGACACAGTTCCAGCCGGCCAGGCACTTGATGTTGTACTCCGAGAGAATGGAAATTGAAAGGATAAAAAGAGGCCAGTCACTCCTTACTTTCCTCTCAGACTTACTTGTAACCTTTACCCTCAATCTGGAGCTAATGGTGCTCTGAGAGGAAACAAGGTAGCTATACCATCTGTTGTACTGCTACAACAGGCCCTAAAGAGAAAGTGTCTACGTACCTGTGAGTCGCATTCTGCAGGTAATGGGCAGTAAAAGTTGTTTGACGTTTCCATATCTTTGCATGAAGAACCTGTGTTAAAAAGAGATTCATTTTAAATGCCAGTGAAATACTAATACTTAAGATCTAATGTGCTCTGGCTTCAGACTTGAGGGAGGGGAAATGGTACAGTCAAGGACATCCTGTAACCAAGAAAAAATTTTCTTTGTAACTTTCTTCTTTATCTTACCCGTACTAATGAACAGGTGTTGCAGGTTTGCTCTGATTGCTTGAGTTTGTTTGAGATGGCCCCTCAACGTTCTTATATGACACAAAAACAACTGATCAGGATCATCGGTTACCTCTCGAATGCTAGCAACCTGAAAAGATAGAAACTTGGGATCCGGAATAGACAGTTTTTTTGGGGGTGGATTTTAACAACAAACTCAAGGATGAAGGTGAATGAGACTGCCTCCAAGCTCTTGAATGAGTGACGTGGCAAGAGAGACTGTGGAGCTCACCAACATGCTTTTCCAGCAAGAAAACTACATATAGGCTAACATCTCTACCCAAGGCATGTCCCAATGGTTCAAAAGGTGCTCTCTTCAAGGAGCGCAGAACTTTCACTACATTTTATAAGGGAGGTCTCAATTTGACTGGAGGACAAGTATGTTCAAAATTTTGTTTTATCATCAAAATTTCTACCAAAAAAGAAAGGTCTACTTCCTTTAAGGGGCCCAGCCGGTATGCCAATATATAGGGATGTATGACGAAAAACACAAAATCATGAAAAAATTCACTGAGTTTCGTATGGCAATGGAGAATGCGTATACAAAATATCTTGTCAAAATTCTTCTTATTTTCATAGTTACAGGGTAATTGATAAAAGTAACCCAATAAGGTGAAAACATTGATTCCTACAAGAAAATGCAGTATTTCTTCTATTATCGTAAATTTTGATAATCATAACATATTAATATAAAAAAATTGTGAGCAATGGCATCTGTATAGATTCCATGAGTCACAGGACGAAGTATTACACCCTTCAGCCATCAGTGCTGGTACACGTTTGAGTTTGACCTCTGACATTCACTCTTTTTTACGTATGTTTTTTTCTTGGTTTCGGCAAGAATTTCATCATGCCAAAGAGGAAACAGACAATTTTAACATCTTTCTAACATAAGGCAGAAGAAAATTGGCTATAATAAAAGTTCAGAAGTGGGTAATATCAGCGGAATTAGCAGAATTACTGGTGGAGAAAGAGAGAGAGGTGGGGAAGGAGGAGCGGCTGACTTGCCTGACAGGAGCCAAAAGAAGCAAGATATTGAGCAAAGTGATCTTCATTTACTATTAGATTATGATAAAAAGCATTGTTTTGGTTTATTGATATCCGAAAAAGAACATAAAATTCATAATAATCATGATTTGTTAATATTGCCTTTGAAAAAATACAAAGGAAAACTTTGTACGCCAGCATCTCAAATCTCTACTTATTGACATTCAAATTCTATCTTCTGCCTTAGTTTTAAAGATATAGCATTGAAATTTGGAATATAACTTAGAAAGACATAAAACAATCAAATGTTGCCCTTTTTTGCAATTTTTGTTTCATATTTTTTTTCTTATTTTTTTCCTTGAGTTTTAGAGTTTATTTTTTCATCATAATGAAAAAATTCATATCCAGCAAAAGAAATGATTTAAAAAAAAAAAAAAACTCATCAGGTCTATATAGGGTAGTAATCCCAGGTCTTAATATTAATTATCAAGGGAGGCGATGGAGTTTGGAAAACATTAATTTTCAGGATAAATCGTCCTAGCGTTGCAAAACCAAAGATCAGGGGCAAAAATCATATGTAGTTTGAAGATGTCCTAAGTCCTCTTATTAAGTGGTATGAATGTCAAACTCCTGTCCTTAAAAAACGTCATTAACCGGCTGGCCCCCTTAATCCAAAGACTTGGCTTAAGGCTGAGTGATGGCCTTTTACTGTGGAAATGGAACAGAGTTTGTCCTTGCTGAGATCAGGTAAAAAGTTGGCTGTGAGTGGAATAAAGGCTCCAAGAGGAGAGACACTCCTCCTACAACATCAACCACAGAAGATGGCCTACTTTGCCTGATATACGAAGGTGGAGGAATGATGAAGGCACCCAGACATCTCGCATGCAACTTCACACAAAAAGCCTTTTTCTGAGAGGAGATGCTGGATAACCTTCATGTGTGAAATCAAAGGCATTCCACTACTTCGTGGAACAACCTGGCATGTGGTTGACACAACAGATTCAAGAGCTGTCAATTTCCTTGGAGTCTCTATCAGCAGAAGTAGAAGGTCCGTGTTAGTTGACCAAGAGGAAGCGACACGATACCTCCTTGTTTGTTGATATAGACCACCGTGGTGGTATTGTCACTCAGCAACACCATCAAGTGGTAATAACCACTGATGTAACACAATGTGCTGAAGGAAGTGTGCTCTCCAACCTTCCCTGGATGGATCAGTGAAGAGAAGGAATTCTATAGGTCAAACTTGGAGTGGGACTCAGTACAATAGGTTTGAATTATTCAACTACTGATTGGCACCAAATGTTCGAAGAATGTGAGATGTCCCAGGAGTCACTGCCATTGACGTGTAGGTAGATGGGACTGTCCCAGGAAGGGTAGATATACGCCTCATAGGCGAGACATTCTGTCCTAATGTGGGAAGATTCTTCCGAGGATCGTGTCAATGTCCATCCCGAGGTTGGTAAGTATCTGTGTGGGCACTAACATAGACTACTTTTGACTCACCGCAATCCCCAGATTACGACAAAATTAAAGAAGTCTGTCTAAGTTAAGGAGGAGGTTTTCCACCTAGCTCGCTATTACTAACCAGTCATCTAGATAGCAAAGAAGACATTTGCTGTTGGCATGTGTCCATGCGAAGACAAGTGTGAAGACTCAAGTAAAAGCTTATGGAGCCACTGAAAACCAAAACAAATTACTTGTATCTGGTATACTTTGTCAGCAACAAGCACCCAGAGGAATTTCCTGGATGAAGGACGTACCAGGATCTGAAAGTAAGCATCCATCAGGAAAATTGTGATCATGAAGTCCATGGGCCTGATTACTTGTCTGACCATAGCTGTGGTCTCCATCGTGAATGAGGTTGAAGGGTTATAATATTATAACTATATTTTTCTATAACTAAATAACGATTCAAAAAAGCAATAGCCACACTTACTACTATAATACTTAAAACTAAAGAAATCAATAATGGCAACAACATTCAAATAAACCACTCCCACTCCAAATAAAAAAACACTTTTTAACCAAACTTAAAATTAAACCCCCCCCCCACAATCAAAATATGCATATGAGGACACAAACATTGTCCACATAAGCCCATCTGTCTTTAAAGGTACTGTCACCACCACTCTGTAGCAACATTACACAATGGCAATACTGACTTGCAGTCAGTTCTACTGAACACACAATCAGCGTTTCATTTTAAAATTCTTGAAGAGTAGTCAGTCAATTTCTGAGCCAAACAATACTCATCATCATCATCATCATCATCATCAGTAACAGTACCAGCAGTAAACAGAAATTTTATATATGTATGTATGTATGTGTGTATATATATATATATATATATATATATATATATATATATATATATATATATATATGTGTGTGTGTGTGTGTGTGTGTGTGTTTGTGTGTATTTACAGTATAGACCGGGTGAACAATCATAATCCAGTTCTCAAGAGCAGTCTAATGTTGTCCTTTATAATACATATTGGCCAGCACCAATCAAGTCCACAATCAAAGTTATCTTTCCAGAGGAGGAATTATGGCTGTTGAAAATAAATTAAAACTTCGAAAGCTGGTAGAAAAATATAACTTAACTGGCACTCGGAACACAGAACTGCCTCTAGCTGCAGTCAATCAAAAAAGCATTCACCCAAGACATTCATTACTGTCCTAACCTAGCGACAAAAAACTAAATTATACCAAGTCTTTCTCGAAAGGATTTCTCGAAAGGATTTGGCAAACCATGAAAAACCAATAAAACATAAACATAAAACACTGGTCTGCTACATTCCCCCCCCCCCCTTACTTTGCCAAATCCTTCACACAGCACCTACCTACTTTTCTTCACTACCCAGTCGCAGTCAGAAACAGGACCTTTCCTTCGAGTAACTGGGCCTTCATATACTCTCCCATTCACTTTTTCCATATCACTATTATTCATTGTACTATTACAACTCCCAAATATACTCCTATCATCTGATATATTATGCGCTAGCCCATCTACCTCATTATCATCTGGCCCTAAAAACTCACTTATTTCCGTCAGCGATTCATCCATGTCATCAAAATCATTTTCAACTTTAACAAAAGAATCATTCATGCTACTTATCATTCTCCTATTTCTCAGTCTCACGTTTATCATACTTTCTTTTACATCATCCAACGAAAAATTACACATCCTATAAGTATCATTCATACTCAGTCACGTTTCATCTGTATTAATACATTTATCTGCCATACTCACTTGTACATTTCCACTCTTGTCATGCCTATTCTGATTCCCACTTATGCCTACAAATTTTCCCTGTACTTTATCCTCAATAAAATTGTTCGAACTCCTCTTTTTACTACATTCAACTAACACTAATTGCTTAATTTCAAGCCCTAACTTCCCCCTGGCTACTAGGTTCATTATTATTAGTTTTTAACAAATTATTCATCTAATTTCCACGAACATTGATGGTATTCCCATCAAACTGAACCCTCTTGATAATAAGTTTCCCGAACATCCCGGCCTACTTAATCCTTTCTTCCTCCATACCCTTGCTATATGCCCATCTACACCACATTCAGTACACTTAGCACGCTGTTCCTTGCACTTCCTCGTATAATGCTCATCCTTAACACTATTTTAGCTAACCATATTTGTTAGATTACACTTACATCCACTCACTTTATGCCCAGTAATACCACACCGATAACATTTAACCACTTTCTCTTTCTTACACTCGCTAATACAGTGCCCTATCTCACCACACCCGAAACATGCTCCTGATGTCCATCTACATTCAATATTTTCAAGTCCTATTTTCCCACACTTATAGCACTTCTCTTCATGGATATAATTACCTGACCTACCCCGCTGTGCACTTGCACTCCTATCTCTCCAAACCTGGTTTCCCTGTTTAAACCCTTCATTTGTCCTTACAGGTATTCCTACATTACTTTCCTTAACACTCCTATCTGAATGGTCTCCCTGGGAGATCAAGAGACTCTGTGAGTAGCCATCTCGTGTTCCTTCTTGGTGGAGTGAATTGCGGTCTATTCCTTTTGCATCTTCTGTTGAGCAAATCAATTGGGATGATTTGCAAATCAAGGAATCCGCGATTCTTCTAGGGGGGAACTGGCTTCACTGCTACTGGGGCCGAGCTAAGAGATGCCATAGGAGTCACCTTCCTCACCAGAGGTCGTCTGGAAGAAGCATGACCAAAGGAGACACTTTTAGGTGGCTCACAAGAAGCATGCCTAGGTGTGGGTTGCACACTGGGGAAGTGAGAATGCAAGGAGAGTTCAGTTGAAGTGTGTTTAGATTGGGTGTTTATTATGAGATGCGTATTCAACAATAGCTTACTTAGGAAAAGCCTTACTAGGCGAAATGTTTTCTAGAGGGAGAGCAAGCATAGCTATAAACTTGCTATTCAGCGACTTCACGAGAGCTACGTGCTGGAGACTTGTATCTTCTGGTTTTGCGTGTTGAGGAATAGGGCCTAGGAGAATTGTATCTTGATGATGTGTGCTCGTATAGAGAGCGCGTAAAGCTAGTGCGTCAAGAATGAGCATGTTTGAGTGAGGCATATCTAGAGCTAGCGCATCTGACTGAGATTTATTCAGGTGAGGTGAGTATACTTGAGGTGTGGCTGGCCGAGGTGAGTCTGGGTGAGGTGCGTCTGGGTGAGGCGCATCTGGTTGGGGTGTGTCTGGGTGTGGCACATCTAGGTGAGTGTGTCTGGGTGAGGCACGTCTAGGTGAGCCATGTCATGGTGAGGCGCTTCCAGAAGTTGAGGGCTGTTGAGAGTCTGAGTAGTGAGGCGATCCTACTCTGGAGAAGTCACTCCTTTGCAAGGTGTGTGAGGTGGAGGCATGTCCACGAGAAATGTCTATAGAAAGCCTAGAGGGAGGAGACTGATTTTTTAAGTTAGTCTGCAATCCTCCTTAGGAGAGAAAGGATCTGACAGAGATTGACTAGCAATCCTGTAAGCGTACTTCAAAGAGCTACGCTCCAAAGGAGAAGCCCTTCGATGATGGCGAGAGTTATGCACTCACTTTTGGATCTTGAATCCTCCGACTTTTGATGACGAGAAGACAAAGGGCATTGCTGACGAGAAGACCTCCTGGTAGAGACATCTCCGTCCAAAGCCTCTGAGGATGGAAGAGAGGCTGATGCAGAAATAGGCACAGATGCAGAATGGCCAATGTTTTCGTGGGCTGAGCTGGTAGAGACAGCTGCTGGTGTTCAGCTGAAATGGCCTGCTTTAAATGTTCCTCCGAAAGGGAACCAGTCAACTCCAAGGAGGGACACAGCAATGGTAAGGTGTCACCTACCTGAAGAGTTAATGGGTGACTCTGAAGAGGAGGCCCTTCCATTTCTCCAAGGGAAATGGCAGGCATCCCATACCCTGAGGCTTGCCCCAGGTTACTGTTGCAGTAATTGCAAAGAAGGAACCTGTGACAAATATTCCAATATTCAAGGATTATTCCGCTAAAGGAAAAGGGTCAGAATGAAGAGTACCGGGAGTAGAAGAAGCAAATCTGGCTTTCTTTGACAATGAGGCAGACCAGGTTGGGGGAAAAATTCCTATTCAACTTTTACTTCCTGTCATACCATTAGCAGAGGGTGTCCCCACACTGCAGGAGTGTTTTCTGTAAGAGGTCAAAGCCCATGAGGATCCACTGCCCTAGCACTCATGAAGGCACTGCAGGGCCTTTCAGCATGTCCATCGGCATCCTTGACAAACACACAGAACACAAAAACGCTGGAAGAAAGAGAAAAAAGTAATGATTAATAAGTCTTCTGCCAATATCCACGGAGCTGGAGAGACCGTCAATTCTCATCAACGACTGAAATCAAAGTGAGTTGTCTGTGAGCAAGCAGTCGCCTCCCAGATACTGCGCAAACATCTACCAATCAGATGTTTACACCTTGTCAAATCTCATAAATCCTGTATTCCAGCTTGCACAGTTATCTTTCCCCTAAGTAAAGGACGAGGGTTTGTATATGTGTGGGGACAAATGTAAATTAAAAAGACGGGGTTCTGAGGATACAGGGTTGTGAAAATATGCATGGACCTGTAAATAAGGCAACAGATTTACACACGATGAAGTGTCTCAAAGTGCAAGTTTTGAGTCAAGCCATGTTGATTTCCACCATTTGTTTCTACTGTGTCCCGTTTTTATTACAAGGTTTCCTGTATATCCGCCAATAACTTGTTATCTCATTTCCTGGCTGACCCTTAATTAAGGCAATTAAGTAATTATGTATGATTCCACGTTTCTTCCTTGCCTAGTTGCATGATTTTGAACCTAATACCCTGTTTGTTCATATCTTACTGCGCAGGAAAAGGCTTGATAAATGAGAGAGAGAGAGAGAGAGAGAGAGAGAGAGAGAGAGAGAGAGAGAGAGAGAGAGAGAGAGAGAGAGAGAGAGTATGGTGCGGCCCCGGCACACCATAAAAACGAATCACTTCAAACATAACCTTGAAATACCCATGCTAGAATAATTATACGAATGTACTCTTGCATTGGACATCATAGTTATTTTCCCATCTAAGTTTCAATTTATGATATATCTGGTATCAGTTTATTTAGGATTTTATTTCATGTGAATCGTAATCATTACTCTAAATTCAATGGCCAGCATAAATATGCGCTTCTAGCTTATGTAGCCATATTGATTATTTAGACAGTGCTATAGTAGGCCAAATGAAAAGTTAACCAAGGCTTTATAGTTTAATTTTTTTCTTTAAATAGTTAAGTGTTAAAAATGTACATATCTATCTTTTAGGTTTTCTTAATTAAATGACATATCCAGTATGTTCAGAGTTCAATAAATTAGTTTCCTAGATTAAAAAGAATACAGCATGTCTTAAGTCTATTGTACGATGACAAGTTCTGTAACAAAAATAATATTGTGCCTGTAACAAAACTAGGTAACTTTACAATTTTTAAACATTAAAACTTTCAGAGTAATATAAAAGTTTTACATAAGAATATAGTTCCTGAAGTTTTTATATTATAGTGAAAATTTGAAATATGCAATGATATTTTTTCATTCCCTCGCTCATCAGGCAGTGAAGTCAACTAATGCTTGGATTGTGACCGGTGGAGTGAATATTGGAGTGATGAAGAGTATAGGGGAAGTTGTGAACCAAGGGCAGTACATTGTCAAGGTAATCAAGAATTTAAAAGTTTTAGTTATCCCTTCTTATCCAAAAGAGAATGTAATATCATACTAGAGTATTGGATAAATTCGGTGCAAACGGACATTTTATTACTAAAGTCAGTTTTGGAAATACGAGTCTTATTTTCTAGCACTAACAGTAGTGATGAAATTTGTATCACAACTATTTTTTCTGATATGTTTGAAATATATCATGTAAAGACTTAAACATTAGCTCTTCCTTAGTACATATATAAGGAGTGTCTTACAAATTACCTTTTTATAGTTTTTTATGCAAATAAGATTGCTTTTGACAATCTTTGGTATGTAATACTTTCTTTTCTATAATTATTCCAGGTCAAAAGGAAAACATTCTTTGCTGAGGTAAGTAAATGTGTTAACTTTACTATTTATTGCAATATAAAATTCTTGGCTTACCAAAATGTGCTGGTCATGTAGGTTTTTGTTTTGTTCTAACAATTTCCTGTTTTACTTTCTACTCAGGAGAAAAATGTCTTGGTAAGAGGCATAAGGTGCATTGGTGTAGTCCCATGGGGATACATAGAAGGTAGACAAAAGCTAATCAATGAAGACCCTGGAGAATTCTCCCAAGTGAAGTGAGTATTTCAAGGATTTATCGAAAGATTCACTGGAACCCTTTAGTTCTAAATCAGGAATATTTCAGAGTATCGACAACATTATCTAGGAAACATAATCAGTAATGCAAGTGTTGATTAAGAATTCAACTCGGATAGGAAGTGAACTATAAGACTTTACTATGCTGTTCAATTAACCTGAAAGAATGTTTTTTTTTTTTTTTATATAAATCTTTTTATGAAGTGCACTTTATTTATCTCGATGTTACATATTATTGTAGACTGCTTAGTTATTCTATTTGTTGCTGTTGAAGCAGTTGTTTGTTAATAATGTAGTTTTGACTCCTATAAAACTTGAATTAGTTTTGATGACCTTGTTTGACCTAGATGCAGTAATTCATCTTAAACACCCTTTTTAACAACTTTAGTTAATGCCATTTGAGAAGCATTTTGTTTCAGATTTTAATTTTGCTTCTAAAATAGTTTGTGAATTATGAAGAGTTCTTTAAGGCTTAAAAGAGCTTCGGCAGTGAGCAGCACTATCTTTTTTTCAGGTATAAAGTTCAAGAAAAGTCTCGACCCCATGAACCCGTGTCCTTGAATGGAGACCATACGCACTTCCTCCTTATTGATGATGGATCTAGAAATATGTTTAGGGGCTCTGATGATTTCAGGTTAGTATTTACAGTATTTTTGGTGAATGTCAAATATATCTACCATATTTTTTTCGAGTTGCTTAGCAGGAAAAACGATAAGTTGAATATTTTAGACTTTAGTTGTCTGCATGTTTTTTTGTTTTGTTTTTAACTATCCATTGTGTTCATTGTTATATGTTAAAAAGTTTGAAAACAGTTACTGTACTTAAAAGCATTATTCTTTTGTCTTTATTATTGTGAAAGTAATTAGTTGTATTAATTTGGAAAATATCAAATGATTGTTAAAATACATTCAAAACAATTAGATATCCTTTACAAAATATTTATTTGATGGTAATTGTTTTACTACTAATAGCTAATCCATACATGTCAATATTTTTTTATTACTTAAACTTAAAATAAAAATGTTAATGTTTTTTTCAAGCTAAAGTATTTTTCCTACGGGGTACTGATATTAGATGCCTTTTGCATCAATTATCAGTTATCATACAGTTTACTATTATTATCATTCTTACTAACTAATTATAACCCTAGTTGGGAAATCACGATACTATAATCGCAAGAGCTCCACAAGGAAATACCCTAGTGAGGAAAGGAAATAAGGAAACATAATAACGTGCCTGGGTGTACTCTCAAGCAAGAGAACTCTAATCCAAGACAGTGGAAGGTCATGGTACAGAGGCTATGGAACTACCCAAGAGTAGAGAACAGTTTTAGATTCTGGAGTGTCCTTCTAGAAGAGCCGCTTACCATAGCTAAAGTCTCTCTTCTACAGTTAACAAATGGAAAGTAGATACTTTATAAATACAGTGTAGTAGGTAACCCCTTGAGTGAGACTTTTTTTTTCCGGTTATGTTAGTGTTCTTAGGTGTATGTATAAGCAAAGGAAAATGAGCCGGAACCATAGAGGGATCCAATGTATTTGTTGATACCATATGATATACTAAAAACAAAGACTAAAACTGTATGGTAAATGCATGCTTGCGTGTGCAAAATATATCTGTAAATACCAGGATACAGTACAAAGAAAGATTTGATTATTTAAAAAAAAGATAAACTGTAGTACTATCTCATCTATTATTGAAGGGAAAAGGTTCCAAGTAATGGGTATTTCGTTATGAGCGAATCAATATTTAGATGCTATTTGATAATGCATATCAGAGGAGCAGATACCATATCCAATGCCTTTGGTGCGTTTTTGTTTGTTATAAATTTACCGGCTTGCTATTCTATTTTGATAAAGATTGCAAAGATATTTTTTATTATGTACCACACAGTACGGCACAAAAATTCAAACACAATGATGCAGGAAAATCAAGGTTCAAACAAGTTATTAGTACAAGGGGAGAGAGATAACAACAATATACAAAAACAGATATACCGTTACAGTGTACGAGCATGTGTGATACACGTGCGGTACATGGCTCCCCCTAAAACAGACATACATGGGAAATAGGGTGCCCTGCTCTCGAGGGCCGTACTCTAGGCGGGTCATCTGGCTGAAGATCAGTGGAGACCCAGTCTTCTTTGCTACGCATTTTGAGGATGAATGCTTTTGGCGTATGACAAATCACGAGAAAAGGGCCTGTGTAAGAAGGTGTTAACGGTGGCTTGCCTGTGTTGTTGAGCAGGAAAACATGCGTAGATGGGTGCAGATCTGTCGGAATGTGTTGCTTAGCAGGTGGCTAGTAAGTCTGGCAGCATGGAGTAAATTTTCTCACAACGTGATGTAGGCACTGGAGATTGTCAAAGGACGTTGCAGACGGAAAAAATTCGGCAGGGATGACCAACAGGTTGCCATACACCATTTCAGCTGCTGAGACCTGCAGTACATCCATAGGAATTGTCCTTAGTCCCAGGAGGACCTAGGGAAGCTGGGTAAACCAATTTGAGTCATTGCAGCGAGACATCAAAGCTGCTTTGAGGGTATGGCGAAAACGTTCAACCATACCGTTAGCTGCAGGGTTATATGCGGTTGTCTGATGAAGGGTGATACTCAGAATATTTGCTGATGATGTCCACAATTGAGAGGTAAAAGTGGTACCCTTATCAGAAGTAATATGCTCAGGGATACTAAATCTTGCTATCCATGCTGAGAGTAAGGCAGATGTACACGAAGCGGACATTGCAGTATCCATGGGAATGGCTTTAGGCCAACGAGTGGAGCGGTCGATGACAGTAAACAGGTAACGATGTCCTTTTGTTGTGGGTAGGGGACCTACAACATCGAGAATGTGTGCAAAGTGCTGCTGAGTTTGAGGAAAGGTGCCTACTCCTGAATCCTTGTGGCGTTGTACTTTTGCGGTTTGGCAGGAAGTACAGGCTTAGCATCCTTAGTAATGCCATGCCAAATGAACTTTGTCTTCAGTAGCTCTATAGTAGAATGACGTGAGGGATGTGAAAGGTCATGAATGAAATCAAACACCTGTTGGTTCAGGGGAGAAGGTATCCACAGTCTAGGTCTACCAGTACTGACGTCACAGAGGAGTGAGGAGTTGGAGTCATTGAGAGGGCTGTCCTCCCAACGAAGGGATGTACATGATGTCCTACATGCTTGATACTCTGGATCTTTTTTCTGGGCCTCTGCTCAGGCATTGTAATCCAGTCCCAGTTGAATGGCAGCCAATATGTTTCTTGGCAGGGCATCGGTAATATGATTAATTTTCCCAGGGACGTACTGAAGGGTACAATTGTATTTAGCCACGGCGGAGAGATGATGGAGTTGATGGGTGTACCCGGCATCGGACTGACGAGTGAAGCCGTGCACTAGAGGCATGTGGTCCATGCGAATGACGAAGACCGTACCTTTCAAGAAGTGGCGAAAGTGACCTACAGCCAAGTGTACCACCAGCAATTCGCGGTCAAAGGTAGAGTAGATGGATTCCGCCTGGGACAGTTTTCTACTGAAGTAGGCCAATGGGTGGGTTGAACCATTGACCACCTGCTTGAAGACTGCCCCAGTAGCTATGTCACTGGCATCAGCGGTGAGAAGGAAAGGTGCATGTGGCACGGTAAAAGTGAGAGTAACAGCAGTTGATAGGGCATTCTTTGTGTTGCCTAGGGCCGCTTCTTGAAGGGGCCCCACTTGAAGTCTTTTGGCTTGCCCTTGAGGGAGGGGTAGAGGGGAGCAAGAATGGCAGTGATGGCTGGCAAGGAATGGTGATAATAGTTGATCATGCCCAAGAATTTTTGTAGTGCTTTGATGGTCGAGGGTGTGGGGAACTTCTGAACGGCTGCTACCTTCTCATGGAGGGGGGTGAAGTTTTTCAGGAGTGATGCAGTGCCCTGAAAACAACAATTTGTTGGCACCAAAGCTACTTTTGCTGTTCACATGGTTCAAGCGAGCTGAAGTCCAATTTCGCATCAAGGACGTGATTCGGTCAAGCACCAAAGCAGATTATTTTCCTAGAAATTTCCGATTGGCTGTGCAAGCAATGGGACACCCCGTTAATGTACAAAGACATCAAATCATACCTCATGGTGCAGTACTCTCCATCACCGGCAGCCCGCATAGAAAAACTTTTTCAGCTATTTCAATAACCATTGGGAGACCAAAAGGCTTCACTCACCCTCAAGGAAATGTCCAGTATCCCTCGCCTGCAACCTGCTGCAGAAGGCTCTCCTCATGAAGTGAATATAATTTGTGCCCTTTGGGTACGGTGCCTGCCCAAACCTGTATGTGCTACCATCCCCAATGTAGATATTTCGTCCATGAAGGACCTGATGACCGAAGTCCATGCCCTTATGGACAGCCACTTCACAACCTTCCACCAATGCCTCCACTCCTGACGAAGTGAACAACTATTTAACATTAACCGAAGCTGAGGTGAATGTGGTAGGACAAAGACACCTACCCCATGACGGTCCGAAACGGCTGCAAAGCTGCTAACCACCCACATATACTCCTCATCGCTTATGCCCCAACCAACGGCCTTTCCAGCCACTTACTGCGAAGAAATGTGCGAATGGTTGTCAGTGGCCAAAAAACGTATAAGTAGGCAATTGCTTGCGGCAGTGTCCTCCCCTGTCAATAATCTTTCCTGCGATACCCACCTACCGTTATGAAACCCTCACATTATCATATGGAAGCTGGAAATTGTATGGTCCCCATTGTTTGAGTTTTAGTTCCATTGTTGCTCTCAACTCTCCATATATAAGCTCGTTATCTTGTTGAATAAAGTCACTTACACTCGTCTCGCCTTTCTGTTAGTACCTAACAGTTACCTTGTGACAAATGGTGAATGTCAGGGGACCAGCTTACCACCACTGCACCCTACCCTTTTTACGATCCCGCCCACTGACCCTGGCTCTTCGACTCACACTATTAAATGAAATTGCCGCCCC
The DNA here is from genome assembly GCF_036898095.1 of Palaemon carinicauda. Classification (NCBI taxonomy): domain Eukaryota; kingdom Metazoa; phylum Arthropoda; class Malacostraca; order Decapoda; family Palaemonidae; genus Palaemon; species Palaemon carinicauda. The sequence continues at coordinate 27,815,792 of NC_090768.1, read as the reverse complement.
TCCTCAGTAGAGAACCGTTCACCAAATTCCAGCCCACTGAAGTTCACTTTTGCATCAAGGGCTTAACTTGCTCAAGCAACAAAGCAGACTATGTCCTAGCGATGATCCCCGAGGACACTTTCCCAGAAATCTCCGATTTTGCTTCGGAAACAAGGGGATACGCCAATAGCAGATGACGCCCTTAAAATATACCTCCTGGAGCAGTGATTACTATTACCAGCTGTATAGCCAAGCATTAACAATACTCAGTGCGGATTTCCTTGCCCATTTCCTCCTCCTGGTTAATGTGGTACATCGTTATTGAGTTATCACAGACTCATACTCATCGATACCTCTGCAACTTGCCTCCTCCACCCTCGCACTCAACATCAATGCACCCACGGAGGCCTATGCCCACCTTCTCACATCGAACCCGGAAATCTTCCATCAAGAACTTTGCTAAACGCCCACGGTTCCCAGAAAGCATGGTATTTATCACCATATTAAGATAATGGGCCCTGGTGATTGCCAGATTCAGGCGTCTGTCCCTGGCAGTACAAAATATTGAAAGCAGGGGTATATAGACGACTGTTACATCGTTACCAGATTTATTTTGGTCTAAGTGATTTGACACAAATGAGCAGAGGATTTCACTAATAATCATGTTCTTCAATCGATAACAGATCAGTTTCAATTCTCAACTCTGACTTATTAACTGAACATTATAACATTAATTTTAACCAAGTCAAGCAAAAGGGAGGGAGCACATATTAGTTACTGTACATTACAGATATTTGGCAAATTAATGTTAATGTAGAAAATGATCATAGTGTCTTTTGAGCATAGTGGGAGCCCAGAGGGCACGCGACTACAGTTTGCGCACAACACTCCTCACCCTGGCCGTAAGGGGATAAGGTGATTCCTCTCACAGATACGTGGTGGCCCTTACCATGTGACATCACCAGTAATCTAGGTTACCTCTCATCGAATCCCCCAGTTCTTATCAGACTTCTTCATGCATTAACCTGTAGAGTGAAAATTATCTACATTTACATTCTACATGGCGCTTTGAGAAATCGATTCTGACTGACTTTCCCAGCCCAGCCCGTGGAGACGAGGTCATAGGTCAAAAACCATGTGCCCTGCATTTTTATCTTTAATATATTCAAATTACCTTTCTATCAGTGACAAAATCCCCCCTACCATACTTCAGACTCTCCCGAATCTGTGGTAATCAATTTACTCTAAAACAAAGATAATACTGTTAACTTTCAATAAAAACAAAACGCCAATGAATATCAGTCTGTTCAAAATAAGGCCTTCATGATCCTGGGCAAGCCTTGCTCACTGCCAACAGTGGTGAACAAGGCTTAGAAAAATACCACATCACTCATAAGTGCTCATATAACATAACTCAAAAAGAATAAAATTAATGATCAGTCATTATCATGTACACAAAAGACTCATATCATCGAGTACATATTGCATTGTATAACACAAATAAAAAATCATAAGCACACAAGTACACATAAAAATTCTAATTTCATTTTAATGATTAGTGAAATTGTTGTTTGAACAGGACTCGCCTTGAAGAGGCCATCCAAGTTCCAGAACCTGTTGGGTTTGGAGTGCCTGTGGTGCTGTTGCTGATTGAAGGCGGCATTAGTTCCATCACCAAATGTGCAATGGCACTCAGGAGAAATATTCCTGTTGTTGTGGTGGCTGGTACTGGAAGGGCAGCTGATCTCATGGCATATGCAGTTTCTATGACCATTCGGACTCCTGGGTAAGTTTTTTTCGTATAACAGGATTAGTAGAAACAGTATTTGTAAAATTTTTGAACATTGAAGTTTTGATAATTTTCAAGGATTTAAGGATTTCATTGTTTAACTTATTATTTGTTTAATGTCCATAGATGAAGTGTGAAATACTTTGAAATATTTAATTTCCAAGTCTCTTTTTAAAAAACTGCCTTTGATATATCATGTGAAAAAAATTATAATTTTTCTAAAAGAGCATTATATATACGAAATTATTGTGATTGTGATATCTTATGTCTTTGCAACAGTGCTATAGATCTGAAGCTTTAGTAGTCCATTTGAATGGAATAGTATGAAACACGATGTATGGAGTAAGCTATATCGTAACATGCATTAACAATCATTAAATCATAATTAAATCATTTATAAATCAAAGCGAAAAGTTTCTCATCAACATAGTAAAACTGTCACGGCTAGAGCTAGTAATATGGAAGGTAAAGCCTAAAAAAAATATACTTGCCTCGTTAGGGAGATTCTAAATATTTTATGTAAAAAAAATCGGGAAAGTTAATCAAATAATAACTCAACAAAGATAATAATTTCACCGAGAAATGAATAACAGCAATAATGGGTTAAACGGAAATTTTTGTGTAAATTGACTATATTTGCTGAAGAATAAATTTTAAGTGTTTACTAAAAACGAATTCTGATCCAAAACCGAAGACTATACATGTACTATACACGATTCAAGTCACAATTTTTATTATCATACCAGAAACTGTGTTCTTATCGACTTGGATATGCTTAATGGAAATTAAGTAATTAGCGTTTGGCTTTATTTTTTTCAATATCATTCATAGTCTATGAACCATAGTCTTATGTTTAAATTTGGTAGATACTGAACATTTTAAAATTCATCAAAGCTTATCATGTCTAATAGAGAATATTTCTGCTAGTAAAATATGTAACATAAAGTTTATTCTATTTTAGAGGCCAGTATATCATGAGAAAAGGACATCGTGCACAATTGAGAGCAAGAGTCAACTCCACTATGCTAGAATTTGGTGATAATCATGGAAAACAAAAGGTAGTTATGCAAACAAAACAATATACTCAATCTTTTTTTAATGAGGCATATTTGCACTGACTCACAGGTCAGCCCTTTTAGCTCGGTAAACTTTCCTATTAGCTGATTGGTTAAAATTATTTTGTCCAGCCAATCCGCTAGTAGGAATCTTTTTTGGGCTTAAGCCATGTCGTCCTGATGGAAGGTTCCTATTGGTAGCTTTCTAAGGGATATTTGGCTACAGTGATATTCCCAGAGAATTAACCTTTAGGTCTCCAGATTTCTAACTCTGACGCGAATATCCTTAAAATTTCTCATCATGCAATCTCCAACTTCTTCTGTCTCTGCAAAGTTGAGTATTTATTTTTAACAGTGTATAATTTTTAGCTCCTGCTTCACAGAGAAATTAGAATAATTTTAAGTGTTCGGAGCTTAGCCGATCACCGGAGGTGCCACAGGGCTGTCGTTCATGACGCATGTGTTATTTAGTTGGCTGAACGACACTCCCGGTTGTAATAGCATGAATAATTATGAAGCTATTTAATTAAGATTATACTAGGAAGTTATGTATTATGTCAATCATATTAATTAGAGTTTCGGCAGTTTAGGTAACCGAACCTCTCCCCGTGCTAGGCTACCTAGCCTACGCGCTTCAGTTTACTTTCATACATGATATAGAACGACATTCCTAGTTGTAATAGCGTTAATGAATTATGAAGCTATTTAGGCACAATTATACTTGTAAAGATATACATAATTTTGCATATATTTCCTCTTCCTTATATCGATCGTATACGTTAGAGTTTCGGTGATTTAGGTAACCGAAATCTCGCCTTGCGCTAGGCTACCTAGCCTATGCGCTTTAGTATACTTTCATACATGTTCCCAGTTTACCCTCGTGTATCGTTTTATCAATTCATGCGGAGATAGATATCTCCTAGAATGATTATATAATTTGATACTCGTCTCCTGTGGAATTTTAAGTGTAATCCCTCCTTCCCTCTGAGTGCCGTCATAGGCGACAACCCTATCTTGGTCCTGCCATAGAGTACACATTCCGGCTTGCCTAGGCTAGTGTTTTCTGTCTCTTACCCTTGCCGGCAGATAGCCGGCTTTGGTTTTTCGACAGAACCTCAGAGTATTCAGTCTGTCTGCCTGCGGCCGAGCAACAGGGTGAGTAGTCACTCCCCTGTCGGCTTTCAGCTGCCGGCATAAGAGGCTATGCCTCCCTAGGCCGCACTTGAAGTGGTTGTATGATGCCGCCACCTTCTCCCCTGCGGTCTAGAAGACTAGTCCTGTTTTCGGCAGACCCTAGGCTGAAGAATAGATATTCTTCCGCGGCTTAGGATGGCGCCAATACTGAAACAGAGTTTCTCCCTTGTGTGGTAGTGGCGGCAACCTTGCCGCCTTCTTCCACACTTAATACAGGACCCTTTCCCTGCCCCTCTCTGTCCTTTAGCGATGGCCTACCCGTCGCAACCCTGTGGCCGTCGTCCCACAATCTCACCGCTTGCCGGGTAGGTTGTGGTGTCGGCCGGCCTCCTACATAAGCAGCTGTATAGTCACTCAGTCTTCCCCTTATGGACGCAAGGGTCCGGGAAAGGTTGTGCCGGCTGTGACGGTTGCCGGTGGGAGACCCCTTTTCTGTCGAGTGTTCTTCAGTCCTCTCTTGGACTGCCATCCACATCCCCGGAGCCGGCAGTGACCGGCAACGGTTTTTGTGGTTGGATGGAAGCCTGAATGATACATTCTCCCCTTCCATTTGAACCCTCATTCGGGAGGAAGGCAGTAAGATTAAGTACTTACACCCTTATTTATTGTTAACAAACATTTAATAAGGTAGCCCTTCACTCCATACTTTCTCTCTCTCTGTCAGCTAGTGCCGCCGGGTACACTGGGCCGGTGTCACCAGGTATCTCGCCGGCTGGATTGTGCCACCAGGTGCTAGCGTAGCTGGCAACATGCTGGCTGAACTACAGTATATGATTATACAGTAGCCAGTATATTTGCAGTATAGATCATACTGCAGACAGAAAACAATAGTATATTTATACAGTAGTTATTTTTCAACATACCCTGTGTATCCTTGCACAGTCTATTGTTGAGACCAGTCATATATCGAAAGAAAAGATTCCTTTCAATACACTGATAGCTAATCAGTTAACAATTTACCCCACAATATTAAAGACCTTAAGAAGGGTCAGTGTTAAGATACACTTATCTACCCTTAGGGGTTAGAACCCTTCCCTCGGGTTTCCTGAATAGGAAGACTCTATGGCTTTAATTTTGGGGGAGGTCACAGCAATTGGCTGGACAGGAAACACAAATATGTGTCTTTCCTAGTTCCTTTCTAGCTTGACTATCCTAAGCTATAATGGTTAAAATATTAATAGTAATATTTTACATATTTGTTTATCAGGTGAGATAAACTACCGCATACTCATTTAAATTTCCTCTCTTTACAGGAGGACCTATTGAAGTGCGAAGTTGTCATCTGCAGCGTCAAGAGTAAGGACTTCTGCGGCCCCAAAGGGTGCAGGGCTCATGCCCCCTTCACCACCACTAAAGAAGCCCTACGGTACGGGGACCCCCAAGGCTGCAATATATGCCAGGCCTTGGTTACCGAAGATTTTGACGACCCCAAGTCAGCGGAGTTAAGGGATGCAGCACGAAGAAAGCTGCGTAGATGGGTACGTGGGTTCCAGAAGAACTCGACGGTTCTGTACCTTCCTAACGAAAGGATGTGCAACTTGCTGTTCCCTAAAGCGGGTACTAAAGCTGTCATACCCCAGACACGACCCGAGATATCATGCGTCCAGATTGCCGTCAAAATGGAAGGCAGTGACGCATTACAAGGCATGGACATCCATCAAGAGGAGAGGATGTCTGAAGTGTCCTCGGACACTGAGAAGGATCTTCTCAAGGAAGGTCACGAGGAGGAGTCTACATTGACTCCTGAAGAAGATGATGAAGTTGATTTGGAATCCCTTCCGTCGGTGCCGGCTCGGGAGCCGTTACCCTCAACATCTTCCGCCCCTCCATCAGATGACATGAGACAGGCGCTGGCCAATCTTACGGTGCTGATGGAGAGCATTCGCAAACAAGCCGAAGAAAGGGAAGCGAAACTTGAAAGAGAAATCGCTCGACTCTCCGCCTCCCGTGGGTCTCACAGGAGACTCAGAGTTCAAGACCTCCCAACCTGCTCCAAAACTAATCCCTGGAGATATGCGGAGTACATGCCGATCACCAACGGCAAACTCTTTATTTCGGAGAAGTTGGGAGCAGTCCCTATTGATGACGTTCAGTTCTGGCCAAGCTTCAATGCTTACCCAGACTGCTTCATTCGTCTGAAGCTGGAACCAGCGTTGAAGGAAGAGACGGAACCCAAGGAGGTCATAGTATTCGACCATGAAAAGGCACAGGCTCTTTTGTCAAGCAGCCTAAAGCAGGTGGGCTACACTAATTCTAAGGTGTCTGCCCTCAGCAAGAAACATCCTACCTTCCTTGGTCTAGCTTCAATAGCCTTCCCCTTTACATCGAAGACTCTTAAAGCCGTTGTCAAGGCAATAGAGGCAGGCAAACCTTGTACTACACTGGATGAGTGTAGACCTTTGTCGTTAACCCTGCCCATGGAGGATAAGGATTGGAAGGAAGTCCACCTTACATTCTCGGTTGGGAAGTTGGAGGCAGATATCGCTGGACGTCAGTTCAATGAGAATCTCCCAAAGCTGTCAGACTTTCTCTTGCGTAGGGAGCAAGAAACAAAAGAAATTGTTTGGAGATGACCGCAGGCCTAAAGAGTACCTCAGATATAAACATGGTCATGGCCAAGATGCACATGGCTACCTTGGTAAAGGACCTGTACGGCTTTATTAAAGCCAGAAGGGCATGTAGAGAGTTCGTGTTTGCTTCAGCAGCTGTAAAACACGAACCTAGGAAACTGATAGCTTCCAATATCTGGGGTAAAGACCTCTTCTCAAATGAAGTGGTCAAGGAGGTAGTTGACAAAGCCGCTACGGAGAATAGAAACCTTCTCCAGAAGTGGGGCATGTCATCTAAAAGGAAGTCTTCTCCAGATGAGGGTCCCCGGCCTAAGAAGAAGACTAAGAGACCCAGATTACCCTCTTGGCCTGCCAAACAACAGCATCCCACAGTTACCATGACCGTGGTGCCCCAAGTGGTTGCTCAACCGCAAACCACTTACCAGATGGTACCTCCCCAGCTGGTTGCCCAGTCACCAGCATTTAACCCTACGTTTGAGAGACAGACCTCTACCTTTCATCCCAAAGGTAGAGGCTCTAGACGGGGTCAGGGGGGTAAGGGAGGATGCGGTCAGGGAGGTAAATCCTCCAGAAAACAGAAGCAATGAGATGCTTCAGGTAGGAGGGAGGCTCCAACAATTTCAGGACCATTGGACCTTCGATCCTTGGGCCCACAGCCTAATCAAGAACGGACTTGGATGGAGCTCGAGCGAGGCTCCACTATCATTTCCTCAATTCTTCCAACACTCCACCCCCTTACTGGAAGAATATACCCTAGAACTATTGAGCAAATGGGTAATAAGGAGGGCAAAGTCCATCAAATTCCAGGGAAGGCTGTTTTGTGTTCCGAAGAAGGACTCAGACAAACTCAGAGTCATTCTGGACTTGTCGCCACTCAACAAGTTCATCGAGAACAACATGTTCAGGATGTTAACCCTTCAACACATCAGGACCCTGTTACCAAAAGGGGCGTACACAGTCTCGATAGACCTGGCAGATGCTTATTGGCATATTCCAGTCAACCGCCCCCTCTCCTCCTACCTAGGATTCAGGCTACAGAAGAAGTACGTCTTTAGAGCCATGCCCTTCGGACTAAACCTAGCCACAAGGATTTTCACGAAACTTGCAGGCGCAGTAGTTCAACAAGTACGCCTAGGAGACGTTCAGGTAGCAGCGTACCTGGACGATTGGCTGGTGTGGGCAGCATCCAAGACTGCTTGTCTGCAAGCATCCAAGAAAGTGATCCAATTCCTGGAACATCTGGGATTCAACATCAACATTAAGAAGTCTCGACTTTCTCCAGCTCAAGAGTTTCAATGGCTGGGAATCCATTGGAATTTGAAGTCACACCGTCTCTCCATTCCCACAGGGAAGAGGAGAGAGATTGCAGGATCTGTCAAAAGACTACTGAAATCCGACAGGATCTCAAGATGCCAACAGGAAAGAGTACTGGGCTCTCTCCAGTTTGCAGCAGTGACAGACCCAATGCTAAAAGCACAACTAAAAGATGCCTCAGGAGTCTGGAGAAGATACGCATCAAAACGCTCGAAGAGATCAAAGAAGACCGATACCGACCTTACTACGATCACTTCTCAAGCCATGGTCGAAGGCCAAGAACCTAAAGAGGACTGTGCCCTTGCAACCACCTCACCCATCGGTGACCATCCACACGGATGCCTCGACGGAAGAATGTGGAGGTCACTCTCATCAACGGAAAGTCCAAGGGACCTGGTCTTCTCTATTCAAGACCTTTCACATCAACATTTTGGAGGCCATGGCAGTCCTTTTGACGTTGAAGAAACTCTCCCCTTGCAGATCAGCGCACATCAGGCTGATAATGAGATGTCTGAACTGTCAAGGCTCGAGATCTCCCCAGATCAACCGAGTGATATTGGCCATCTTCCGCCTGGCGGAAAAGAAGAGATGGCATTTGTCAGCAGTTCACCTTCAAGGGTTCCGCAATGTGACAGTGAACGCTCTATCCAGGCTCAGGCCGATAGAGTCAGAATGGTCCCTAGACGCAGACTCATTCTCCTTCATCTTGCATAGATGTCAGCATGCCTGAAAACTTTAAATCATTCATTCATTCATTCATCTTGCATCAAGTCCCGGAACTGCAGATCGACCTCTTCGCGACAAGCGACAACAAGAAACTACCTCGATATGTAGCCCCATACGAGGACCCTCTAGCGGAGGGAACAGATGGAACCAGATTTACCTGTTCCCTCCGACCAATCTCCTAATGAAGGTCCTCAACAGGCTGAGATCCTTTCGGGGAATGGCAACTCTAGGGGCTCCCAAGTGGCCAAAGAGCAACTGGTTCCCTCTGGTAATGGAACTGAAGCTGAGGCTGGTCTCTCTTCCAGACCCAGCACTATCTCAACAGGTTCAGAAGTCGACTGTCTTCGCTTCATCACAGAAAACCCAAAACCTTCATCTCGTGATTTTCTCTCCTTAGCGGTAAAGAAAATATTTGGGATCTCAAAAGGCAGTATAGACTTCTTAGAAGAATACAAGTCTAAGTCAACTAGGAGACAATATGAATCGTCTTGAAAAAAGTGGGTGCTTTCGTCAAAGCAAAACGACAAAAAAAAATCTCCATGGACTTCTTTATCCACTTTCATAGACAAGGTCTGGAAGCCAACACAATAACTACGTGTAAGTCGGCTCTGACTAGACCTCTGCTATACGCCTTCCAAGTAGACCTGTCGAATGAAATCTTTGACAAGATCCCTAAGGCATGTGCTAGACTCAGGCCTGCAGCCCCTCCGAAGCCCATTTCATGGTCCCTGGACAAGCTCCTACACTATGCTTCAACAGTGAACAATGAAGATTGCTCTCTTAAGGACCTGACTCAAAAAGTCATTTTCCTGTTCGCTATAGCCTCGGGAGCTAGAGTTAGTGAAATAGTGGCCCTATCCAGAGATGAAGGCCATATTCAGTTCACAGAAGCGGGAGAACTGAATCTTTTTCCTGATCCAACCTTTCTCGCTAAGAACGAGCTACCCACTAAGAGATGGGGTCCCTGGAGAATCTGCCCTCTGAAGGAAGATGTCTTGCTGTGTCCAGTGGAATGTCTAAAGGTCTATCTTCGAAGAACTTCAGACTTCAGGGGAGGACAGCTCTTTAAAGGAGAAACTTCAGGATCAAACTTATCCCTAAAACAAGTGAGGGCGAAGCTCACCTACTTTATTCGCAGAGCGGATCCTGACAGTTCACCCGCAGGTCATGATCCAAGGAAATTTGCTTCATCACTGAACTTCTTTCAGTATATGGATTTTGAGCGTCTTCACTTGTACACTGGATGGAAATCATCCAGAGTCTTCTATAAACATTATGCAAAACAAGTGCATGAGCTGAATCATTTTGGGGTGGCGGCAGGTAGTGTGTTAAAACCTGTCGTCTAGTACTGCAATGAACAGTAAATTGATTGGGACTTTCAATTATCAGGTAAAGGTGTTGACACCTTCCAGTGCAATACTTGTTGAGTGTCACTAAAGACTGTTCAAATTATTTCAAGTGGAGAACTATATAGATAACACCCGTGCCATGTGTACTTTACACAGTGTTGATAATATCCAACATTACAGAAAATTAGAAAATTTTGTTAAATTTTTCAAATTCAAGTGTGGCACTAATAATTTCTTCCCTTTCAGGTGGAAACAATATTTTTTTCTGTATTATGTTGCCGATTGTATATTTCTCATTACATATATTAACATATATTACACAGGTTACTTTATGCTTGATCATTTATTGTAAATAAATGTATATCAATGTGTAATTGTGTCTTATTTCGCCCTACAATTGATAGAAATAAAGTATAAGACAGAGTTTTCTTAATTAGTTACCTAAGTAAAACTTCATATGATTGTATGGTGGGACAATATATATAGCTGATACTTTTGCTCCAACACGAGATACAAACAGTGAGACTTTTGTATACCTAGTTGATGCTATGTTCCGATACATTATACAAACCGTGAGACTCTTGTATATCAGCTGATGCTATGTTCCAACACAAATATACAAACTGCGAGACTCTTGTACATTTAGTTGATGTTGTATTCCAACACAATATACAAATCGTGAGACTCTTGTATAAATAGTTGATGCTAAGTTCTTTCATACAATATATGCAAACCTTGAGACCCCTGTCCTACTGTCTAGTATGACTCTTCCCTACAGGGGGCAGGAAGCACTAACATCGTCTATGATTAGTAATAATGACGTATAACGGTAATGTCATATGTCTCAATGGTCTGGATGACCATAGGAAAATTTGACCCAAGGTTAAGGCACCTATAAAATCCACAGATACAGTACTTTCTAGTAATTCTCTGGTAAACTTCCATCAGGACGACATGGCTTGAGCCCAAAAAATTCGCTCAAAATCTATTTTTGGGTGAGATAGCCATGTCGTCCTGATGGCCAGCCCGTTACTTTTCCATCCTCTTCCAATTCTCAGTGTGGGACCTGGTGTTATGCAATGGGTGCTCCTGGAATGGTTCAACAGGAAATGTGTTTGTGGTAGCATATTGAGATCGAAAGTTGTAACGGCTCTCTTGCCCACGTATCCTATCCTAACCTTTCCTTCGAGACAAGTTTAACTCCATTCAGGGAAGGATAACCATGGCTTATTATTAACATATCACTGATTTATACACATTATTTCTCGGGATATTCGCTCCCGAGGTTAGAACTCTAAGGTAAAATTTATGTTGTATATCACTCGTCGAAATATCCCAAGTAGAAGCTGTCAATGAGGAACTTCCATCAGGACGACATGGCTATTTCACCTAAAAATAGATTGTTCCTATGTTAAATTCGGTTTTTTTTCTGTTAGCTAGGTTTTACACACAGGTAGTGAATCCGCTCTTCTATTGCAGAAGGATACTTATATAATCAAACATTGAGGGAGGGTAAGGCATGTCCCTTCACGAGACCTTAACGTGGTAGTCCTTTCCTTGACGTCAGATGAAAAAGCTGACACCAGCCCCAGGTGACCAGTGCATGGTGGTCATATGCTTCTGCCTCAGCTTTCGCTTTCTCTCCCTCTCTCGGGCTGTTAATTCAATAGAAAGACAAAACATAAAAGAATGCGAGTACAAAGTTTAAACCTTTCTGCTTAACTTGGCCTGACAACTTTATGCACGGGTAAAGGTTCACATGACCCCATTGTGTTATTGGTTCCTAATGCGATGTAGGCCTACTTGTGACAATGAATGTCAATAAATCTATAGTTTCAAGAATTCTAAACTTTTCCTCTTGTATGGAATGGAAAGCAGCGAAAGACTGAAGTACGAGTTTTGTTTAATCTATTTAGTTAACATTCAAAATGTAATGTTTCACTTAGAGTTTGGATTTGGTTTGTTGTTCAATTTTGAAATATCCAATGGGCAGCTGGGAAAAGTTCATGAAGTGTGCATATTTATTAACAAACTCTAAGATTTTTTTATACTGTTTGTGGTTATGCCTTTTTATCTTGGGACAATGGTAACATTTACCCTCAGTGATATGTTGTAGATTCCTCCTTCTCTTGATAAAAATTGTACCTTAACTCCAAAGGACAAACTGGAATTTAGTTTCACTTACAAAATATCCCAGAACTCGGATGTGTGACCCAGGTATTTAAGTTGGTCAGAAGAGCCAGTGGTATTCAAACTTGCTTCTAAAATATTTCCTAGCAAGTCAGCCATCCAAGTGGCCAAAGCTTCAAAATTTCGATAACTTAAATGTAATATTCTAGAAAAGCCAGAGGATATGCAAGTATCTATTAGTTGTTCCCTTTTAAATGCTTCACCAGAACATCCAGGTGGGCAAAATTATCTATGGTACGTCTCTTGTTCGAGATTTTGCGTGTATAAAGTTTTTTCTTTTTTTATCTATAAGCTTACCTAAGGAAAGTTGATATAATTTATACTAAGAATATTTTATTTCCATCTTAAATAGGGTTGTACTGAGCGTCTTATTGCATGCACGGCAAAGGCCAATCTCATCACAATCTTTGATATAAATTCAAATGAAGCTATGGACAAATATATTCTTTATGGTCTCCTTGCAGGTAAGCTTTTCCCCATTGATTCATAATAGATGAAAATATTATTTTGCCATAAATAAAACATATCTTTGGAACTTGGAGTTATAATAGATTTTAAACTAGATAGAAATAAATCATTATTGATAGTTATTTATTTTAAAAGCGTTATTGATAAATTGCATTAATATTTGTAGTTTAATCTTCAATTAAAATACATTGAATATATATATGAATTGTGTGAAATATTGAGTTTTTCCTTATGTAGGGGCTTGTCTATAAGGTAAAATTTTTTTTCCTAATTTCAGTAACAATTTCCTTATCCAAAAGAATTGAAATTTTATCTACATTTATGAGAGCCAGTTCTGTGGACTCTTTTATTACCCTAAAAGTGAAAGTGATAATGAAAACCCTTAAATTGAATTTGTAATTTAAGATATAAATACTGCTTATAAACTAGAAATGATTTTATATTCATTTTAAAAGGGGGAGCGGATACTTCTCGATTAGACCAGTTGACTTTGGCCCTGTTGTGGAATCGACCTGACATAGCTGAGCAGCATATTTTTCCAGGTAATCTTTACTGTTCCACTAAAACTAGATAAGGGTTAGTTTTAAGGATCATTGTTCATGCGTAAATACTGAATAAGTGACAATTTTCATGTATGGAGAGCGGTGTAAGTATTGTATTAAACTAATATGAATGATATGGAAAATTTGGAGCGACTTTTCCTACTATTTAATTCTTTAAAGGTAAAGTCTAGACAGAAGAATGATACAGGTCGGATTTTTATTTTATTTTAACTGTAAAATCAGATGAGAGATATTTCCCCGTGTCTAGAATACATACATATTTAACTAACCAACGGAAGGATTGCTATTAATGGTAAGCCATCTGCAATTTGTAGTATTTGTATGAAATTTTTCAATGGGATTATTCTTTTTGATCTATTTAAGGCTCCATTTGGCAAAATAATGCCCTAAATCCATGGCCACCATGCAAAAAGAATAAGTTGGACAATGTACAAGTTGGAATAGCATAGGAATGTTATTAATATGTTAATACCTCTTGGCTATAATACTGAGTACCGCACATGTTTCATACACGCTCATACACTGTGATGGTTTTGATTTTTTATCTTATCACACGCTCTTCCTTGCACTGTTAATGGACCATCCTGTGTTATCATGCTAGCACAAGCTTTATCATGTTTGAATTTTTGTGATGTTCTTCGGAAGTCGCTGTATATAAACTCGATGATTGTTTAATAAAGTTTAGTTGCATTTACCTCGCCTCTCTGAAAGCACCGCATGACCCGTATACCTCCATGGGTTTTGTTGTGTGCAATAGGGGAGCTGAGAAGGTAAAACCTTAGCCTTAGTTGGGTCCTCTTGAGGTTTCAAAACCTGAATCTCCTCCCACAAGGCTTTGAACATCCTTCTTTGATATTCTTGGGACCCTTCTTCTATGAAAGCCTTCATGTTTGCTACCAGGGACCTGGCATCCGAGTTACTTGGAAATTTAAGAAGTATTGGTTCCCTCAGCTCAACTGGGGAGGGAGGAGGGACAGAAACAGGAGGTGTACCTGAAATAGAGGACGTAGTTGTAATTGTTGACAGAGAGGTGGTGGTAGTGACGGCAGTTGAGACAACGGAACACACTGAGTCTCTCATGGAAATCACACTATCGTCATCCAATTCAGGCAGATAAAAATCATTCACTTGAGGAAGAGGTTCATCTGAATCTACTGCCGACAGAAGAGCAGATTCTCTACCCGGAGATAAAGAAGAAACCGTGGATATATTGTCCAAGTAAAGGCTCAAGGCACTTAAGGTCTCATCTACACAAAGCTGAACGATAGGTATGTGTCTAGGCTGGGAATAACCCAGTACAGAGTCCAGAGCCGCCTCAGGAAAAAGTATATCCTTCCACTCTGCAGAAGGAAGGTAAGGAGCCTTTGATTCAGCATTCTTCTTAAAGCCCCTGACCCAGGAACGAAGAGATCTCTGGAAAAACGCCCGATCATCATCAGAGATATCTTTCGATATCCATCCAGAGTGATGTAAGTCCTTACACACGCTGCAATGCTGAGGGTCCCAATAGGACACTGGACCCTTCATTCTCCTGCATTTAGCATGGGGCCTGCACATATCATGACCACAAGGATACCTCATGGTCCTGGCACAAATCTGAACTAAAGAGGAGAAAACATATATGAGTACACTCATCTCTTCGAATTACCAAGCTGAAAAGAAGGGATTAGTAGCATTCAATTAAATCAACCAAATTTGAGAAATTAATTCCCAAATTGTGTGTGATCGCAATTGGTGAACAGTAAGAGGAAAAGACCACAATGTCCAGACCCCTTTAATTGCATTAGATTGGAACATAAAGCCAACTGAAAATGTCCCCTTTAATCATAAGTATTACGTTCTGTTAAGAAGGGGAACAAGGATGCTCATCAAAATCAATAGATTACTATCTCCGCAGAGAAAGGACTAGTAGGAAGGCAACGAAGTCGCCCACCAAGCAAAACATATCGATGCATCGATAATGGAGCAACCAATGTATAAAAGGAAGGCTAAACTTTCAATCCATAATCTGAAAAGGAGAATCCCTAAATAGGAATCCAACCTGTAAGAAAATGGGAGAAAAATCCAATCCACGTCCTTAAAGGATCTGAATAAAGTGATGGAAGCAATTAACCAAATGTAATGGTTAACTCTTTAAGTCTAGCCAAGGAGAACCATTCATAAAAGAGATCTCCGTAGCTGACTAACATAAAGATACCTTGTAAGTAAGGTCTTTATGTCGATCTGAGTTTTGTATCCATCAACAGATAATAGAGCACACCCCTTGTAGAAGGCAGTCTCTAAGAAGGAGAAACATATGCCATCATGGTACAAAAATCTTTGCCGTCAGTAACGGCACAGATGATTAACGGCATCGCTGTCTCCCACAGCTCTTCCTAAATCAGGGGCATGATAACATTACCCTATACGGGGCTTGACCTGCCGACAGTAACGGCAGTGTCGGGAAAGACGGCAGCAAAGTCAAATGATGATAATTTCCACCGAATAACCATGTCGTGATAAAAAGGTTGTGGCAGTATAGGCCACACTGCCTTAGATAGCAACGTATCACTATCGTATGACCCAGAAAAGGAATGCCATAGGAGACGACAAAGCCGTAAGTACCGGCATTGCCGACAGTCTGACAACCTACTTTTACAAAGGAGAATGCTGCCGGGTCAATAGGCCAGAACCCTGAAGGGACTAGGCCTCAGCACACAATTGCAAAAACACAGCATAATAATCTTAAGTTCGATATCAGTAACGGGAAAACCCACCACAAAGAGGTAAAAAACCACCATTATAATTACTCTATCAAAATTCTCAGAAGTTAGGATACAGCATCACACAACTGTCAGCGCACTAACAGGAAAAAAAGGCTCACCCTTCACAAAGGAGAACACTATAAACATACCGTAAGCCAGGATGAGAACGTATATGTAGCACGATGGACCGACGGATACGCCATTAAAGGATAGGCCAGGCCAGATACAAGACAAAATAAGAATCCCAGAGACTAAAAGAAAAGGTAATAAGCCAGTCAGCAAACCAACTAAACAAGATAAAGGGGCTCATCCTTCTCAAGGGGAACTCCAAAACTGCTCCTTCCTAGCCCTGAGAGAACTCAGATGTTTGTAGCATGATGGCCAAGGGCTAAACGGTCAGAGAACCGAGAAACGCCAACAAGTGGGACAAAAACCTCAGAAACTAGTGTGACTGAGTAGAAAATTTCGCAAGGGAAGTGACCACTGTCAACGGAACCGGAACTTAAAACCAAAACTAAAACTGCGAGTCTGTCTCCAACAAAAACTTACCGACTCTAGGCTAGGCTAGCCGAAACTGATACAAACTCAAAAAGACTTGAATAATAAAAATGCAATGTAAATGCTAGTTAAAAAGGAGTCCAAAGCATTGTGATGCTAAACATATACTAGCTAACGTGAAACCTACCCAAAAAACTAGTAAAAACGAAAAAAAGGCAATCAGGAACGAAACCTGACGCCATTGCTAGCAGGACTCGAAGCGCTCAGGCTTCCTCTAACACAAATGCTAAAATATAAGTCCCCGAAGGGAGCTAAAATAAAATTAGCAAAAACAAAAGACAAAGAGAGATAGGTACTCAACTTTGACGAAGAAGAGGAAGCCATAACACAAAGCAAATCTTCTAAAAAAGGTGAAGAGCGCCCACAAAAACCAATCGCACAGTAGCTACCAGCTGCGTACAAAGGAATGAAGAGGCGGGGTCGTATAGGAGCACCGAAAGGTGATAGGATATGTAGCGGCTCCTTACTTATCCTTCCCCGTAGAGGTTTAGACTGGGTAAGGTCTGTTTGGGGTTCAAATATCTATGGTTATCTTAGGATACGTCCCTGATTATACACGATATCTTCGGATAGTTGTTTCCGGGCTTTGGAACCCCGTGATACCTGATGGTAATTCTCTCATAATATCAATCCCAGAAATATTATACAGTAGAAAGTTGCCAGAGGGAACTTCCATCAGGACGACATATCTCGAGCCCAAAAATCAATTTAGATGATATAAACTTCTTACTTATTGATTATAGCTATATACTAATGGATTTATCAGCAAAACCATACACAAACAGAATATTTTGTGGATTCATTGGAATTTTAGTGAATATATCTATAAAAATTCCATGCTTATTGATTATGGCTATACACTCACATCTTGTTTCTGTTTTTTGAAAATGCACCATACTTCAAGTAAACTACCTTGCTTCTCAATTGTGCGTAGTTTTTAATTAGATTACACTAATAAGGTGGATTGGAGAGGCTATCATTTACTATTGTCAAACCCAAAATCAAATGGAAATAAAAAGTTAAAGGAAAAAAATTGCATGAAAGATTTAAAAGATGATGGAATTTTACCAAAAATATGATCAAGGTTTAGATTACCCTCTAACAAAACTTGGACAAAAATTCTCAACATCAAGATATAATGAAATATCCACGCCAGGGAAGCGAATTGGCCTAGCTTTTCAGTATAGTAGAACAAATTGTGTGTCAAAATCATCTTCCTGTAAACTAGAATTGAATGATAACTTATATGTTGTAAGCATTACTTTTTAATTATGTCCTCTCACCGTGTGACTCTTGTTTGAGTATGTAGATGTCTACGAATCCATTGGTAACAAGTTTTCTTCCGTTTTCTAGCACAGAGTGAGTGGCCTTCAGGGGCCCTTGAAGATCTCATGACAAGAGCATTGCTTGAAGAAAAAGTAAGCTTTGTCAACCTTATCATTATTAATGGATTGGTCATGGTTGACTACCTCAAAGTTGCTACCCTTCGAGACCTATACAATAAAGCGGTAAGTGATTGCCCTTCAATTGAAATATTCTAACATTAGGAATGTTTTGTATAAGTTCAATGCTATTCAAGATTCATGGGTCTTATTTATTTCTATGTTTTTACTCATTATGATTAGAAAGACATTGTAGGTAGGCAACTTACTTATGTAATGGTACAGTAGTTTTCCTTGACAATGTATTCAATGCATGGGGTTATAGTTAGAACATCATTTATTTTAATGGAACTTACCAAAGTTCATTTACTGTTCCTTTGTTAGAGTCAATCATTCTTTTTTTATCGGACAGTTCTGCAATACCTACTTTCGTTTTGGTCTGTACGGATTAGGAATTTTCCCTATAGTCCAGAATTGGTCTTTCTGGATAGTCAAGCATGTTAAAGTGCTAGTTTGCTGGTGGTGCAATAGGAAAAGACTATATGTAGTAGGAGATGGATTCAAATATGAGGTGCTATAAGTGAAGTGACAAAGACTGTTCCATCATAGATTAATGTGGATAACATGGCCGAGATAAAGGATGTTCCATGATGCTTTGTTCTGAGGAAGGTACATTATTATCAGAGCAAGTTATGAAAGCCTATTAAGGATATCTAGTTAATGTGGACTTATATCATTATGTGCTGTGTGCAATTGCACAAAGCCTTGCAAAAAGTGTTTTGATCCCCTCAAAGTTGTAGAGGCTGCAGTGAAATTTCTCCACTGTGAATCAGTATGATGTTTAGTGCTTTGCCAGTGGCAGAGATGCAGTTATTTACGATGCGTTTTAATAAGATAAATTAGTGTTTTTCAAATTCTATCTCTTCCCTTGATAATTATTACTAATATCTGGGATCACTACCCCATATAGACCTGATATAGAACTCAAATATTATAAAGAGTAATTTTTAAAGTAGTTTTTTTGCTGGATATGAATTTTTTCATTATGGTAAAAAAAATAAACACTAAAAATAAGGGAAAAATAATTAGAAAAGAAAAAATTTGAAAAAGGGGCTTCATTTCATTGTTTTATAATGTATTGCTAAGTTATATACCAAATTTCAATGCTATATCTTGAAAACTAACGAAAATTGAATTTGAAGGTCAATAAGTATAGTTTTGAGATCTGGGCGTTGAAAGTTTTTCTTTGTATTTTTACAAAGACCTTATTAATAAATTATTATTATTATGAATTTTATGTTCTTTTTTTGGGTATTATTAAAAGAAAACAAAGTTATTTATCATAACTTAATCATAAATGAAGACCTTTTGGCTCAACATCTTGCTTCTTCTGGCTCCTGTGAGGCAAGGCGGACACTCCTCTATCCCCAACAATCTCGCTCTCTGTCTCTCTCTCTCTCAGCACTACAGATAATACTCTCTTCTGAACTCTTAATAAAGCGAATTTTCTTTTTCCTTATGTTAGCAAGATGTTGAAATTGTCTTTTCCTCTTTGAAATGATAAAATTCTTGCCGAAAACGAAAAAAAACCAAATGTAAAATTGAGTGAATGTCAAAGGGCGTTCAAAGTTTTTCTTTATATTTTTATTTTACAAAGACCATATTAATAAATTCTGATTATTATGAATTTTATGTTCGTTTTGGATATTGATAAACGAAAACATAGTTATTTATCATAATTTACTCATAAACAAAGATCCTTTTGCTCAATATCTTGCTTCTTTTGGCTAGTGTCAGGCAAAGCTGTTGCTTCCCCATTCATACAACTCTCTCTCTCTCTCTCTCTCTCTCTCTCTCTCTCTCTCTCTGCACTACCGATATTACCCTCTTCTGAACTTTTAATAGAGTGATTTTTTTTCTTCTTTATGTTGGCAAGAAATTGAAATTGTCTTTTCCTTTTTGAAATGATAAAATTCTTGCCGAAAACCAGAAAAACAAACATAAAAATGAGTGAATGTCAGAGGTCAAACTCAGACACGTACTCTCTCTGGGATGTGTGGTAGGACTGAAGGGCAAAGGGTAAATTTACTGTCTTAGGCCGGCCACACACGTTCAGTTAAAACTGTCAGTTTGGACTGTTCAGTTATAACTGACGGTTTTAACTGTCAACTGACAAGTCCACAGACGTACAGTTGAATCGTTCAGTTTAACCATGGATTCCGAGGAGCACGATCTAGCAGCGCTCGGGGTATTATTTGTAATGGTACAAGAAAATAGGAAAAAAAGCACTAAGAAGCACAAACAGTGGTGCAAGAAGTGGTTGCTGAGGCGAAATAAATCTTCTGATGTTCAATTACTGAAAGAAATAAGTGATGAAGCAAAAGATTTTCAAAATTACCTACGAATGAGTGAAAATGTGTACCAAAAATTGCTTTCTCTGGTATCTCCTTTCATTAAAAAGAAAGATACAATAATGCGAAGTGCAATATCGCCTCATGAAAGCGGATCTGAGACTATTGATTTTTGCAACCACTGATTTCTTTGTAGCGCCAGGCTCAATTTCTTGTAATTTAACATATAATTTGGCATATGCCGCATCTTTCTTAGTTCGGTCGTGATAGTCTGCACATTTAACCTTCCACAGGCAGGGTTCATCTTTATAAATTTCTATGAAGTCTGCAATAGTTTGATTTTCCTTCCTAGACATAATTACTGTTTTGATCTTTTCTGGTGATCACTGAAAGAAAAGAAACATACTCTATTAGATCTGAAGGTTAACTGAGGACTGCACAGTTAAACCCCACACATGCTCAGTTCTCAGTCAAACAGCCACAGTTGACAGTTAAAACTTTTAACTTTTCTATTTCCTTCAGTCGAACTGCACAGTTCTGTTGAACTGAGACTGATGGTCCCACAAACGTCAGTTGCAACTGTCAGTTATAACTGAACAGTCCAAACTGACAGTTTTAACTGCATGTGTGTGGCCGGCCTAATACATCGTTTGTAACTCGTGGAAGCTATACAAATGCCATTGTTCACAATTTCTTTTACATTAAAATGTAATAATCATCAAAACTTACGATAACAGAAGAATTACTGCATTTTCATGTAGGGAACAATGATTATGGTTTATCGAGTTACTTTAACTAATTACCTTGTAACTATGAAAGTAGAGAAATTTTGACAAAATATTTTGTAAACACATTTTCCATTGCCATATGAAGCAAGGTGAATTTTTTTCGGGATTTTTTGTTTTTCTTCCTATACCCCCATATTTTGGTATTCCGGCCGAGCCCCCTTAAAGAGAACGAGAAATGGGAAGGCAATAGGTACTGACTTAATTCCAGTCAAAGTTTGGAGAGCCCTAGGAGAACAAGGGGTAGAAATCTTGTGTGATCTGATAGTAAAAATGTTTGAACAGGAAAAGATACCAGAAGATCGGCAGGAAAGCATATTGATACCTATATTTAAAGGTATGGATGGAAGAACTGCGGTTCTCTGTGACAAGAAGGTTCCTCTGAGATTAAAGGGAAAGTTTTATAGTATGGCTGTAAGACCAGCTATGTTATATGGAACAGAAACAGCAAATATGAGGAAGACAGAGTAGAAATGAGAATGTTGAGACGGATAGTAGTTGAAGTATCAAATGAAATAGAGGAGGAAAGGCTTAGATTGTATGGACACTTGTTAGGAAGAGATGGATATCATGTTGGAAGACACAATGAAGATGGGAGTTAGGGGAAGAGTGAAAGGGAACTTATAACCAGTAAATCAAACACTTCCTTATCTGTGCTTAAAAATAATGTAATTCATTAATAGAAGAGAAGATGAATGACGACTGTAAATGATTTTGAATCATAAGATAATTCATGCAGAAATAGCAGTGGGAATTGTGTTACACTCCAGACTAGTTAGAATACAAAGATAACATGTTTCAATGAGACTTTGAAAATTGTTTACTATTTATATGAAAAGGGACAGACATGTAATTGGTGTAAATATAAATTGTGTATTGGATATAGAGAATTTACCAAATTACAGATGTCAGTTTCCGTAATATTCTCAAGATCCTTTTTGATTGATGACGGAAGGTGATTAAAAATATTTCTGCCAAAAGATTGTTCTATCTAAGATTAAGCTTTAATGCTAACCTGACCTTCCACCTTTTATAGAGTTGCCTTTCATTACTCTATAATGTGTCTTCGATGCCATATCAAAAGGCCTTCTGTAGATATATACTGTCCTGTACTATTAATTTTAGAAGACATCATATAATTTTAGTTTTCCTAATATTTACTATACGTGATATATGTATTCCTTTTTGCAGTGTGAACCGAACAGCCATTTAGCAAGATTATTGCAGAAAGCTTCTGGTCAAAGCTATTACCATCTAGTTCATGTCCACAGTATATTGCAGGCCATGATGAGAAAACATTTTGATCCTGTTTATTTAATTGATACTCCAAATGCATTACTGGGAAGAATTTCTGTAAACTATAAAACATTTGAGGTAAGTATTCATTCCTGTTGTTATTCTGGAAAATAAAATTTTTTTTCAATATATTAATGTAACTCATTCACTTGGAAAATTTGTGATTTATATGCTGAATTTAATCTATTGGAACAGGATGTTAACCTCTAGAAGTTAAGTATACAATTTATTGCACCATTTTGGTATAGGGGCTAAAGGAATTGTGGCTCTGCTGTGCTTACTTGCAATGACATTTTACTGTTAGTGTGATGATCTGTACTCCATCGTACATCGCAAATAGACCCCTGCAAGAGAGGTGAGGGATCAGGAGGAGGGGTTAAAGTCACCTGGGGGCCATCTACTTTTCCAGGCCCTTCCATGGTATGTCGAGGGGCTAGGGATTTGAGACACTCTACACCACGTCACCTCATCTGGGCTATGCTGAGTGTGGGCGCCCTTAGATCCTCTGCTGGGCAACCACGATGGAACCGAGCTTGAAAACCCTCCTGGGACTTGAGGGAGCAGTCGTTCAGGTAGTGGGCCGTGAACGTTGACTGTCTAGTCCATACACCTGCCCTTAGCACTTGGCCGACCACCATGTTCCTCTCGAAGGCCAATGAGGTGCCGATGCCCCGGATGCCGTGAGGTTTGGCAGACCTGAGGGAGGTTTCCCCCTTGATCAGGTACCCTCGGATCGTCTCATGGAACCAGAAGGAGACCATATTCTTAGAGACTGCCTTCTTCACTCTACCCATCGTCACGAACAGTCTTCTGATATCCAGTCTGAGGGCAGAGCTCCTTGAGAGATACTTCCGCACCACCCTCAAAGGGCGCAAAAGAAGGTCCTCTGGGTCATCTGTCCTGGGAATAGCGAGGATGGCGAACTCGTTGAAGCGGGGGTCATCTACCACCGGGTTCTGTTTTCGCCACGAAGAAGGGAATGAATTTGAAGACCAACTCCTTCTACCCGTTAGAAGGGGGAGACGTCCGTTGAGAGCCCGTGAAGCTCGCCTACCCTCTTGGCTGAGGCCAGGGCTATTAGGAACACCGCCTTCAGGGTTAGTTCCCTGTCGGTAATTTGTCTGACGCTTGAATGGAGGCTTCTTCAGGGCGTCTAAGACTTTGATGATGTCCCATGTGGGAGCCTTGAAGGTCTTGGGGGGCTAGAACTGCTCAAACCCTTTTACCAGCATCAAGAAGCACTTGGAGGAGCTTAGGTTCAAGCCCTTCAGGAGGAATACCTGGCACAGGGCAGCTCGGAATCTCTTTACTGCTGGTACTGACATGCCCCGGTCAAGTCGCAGGTGTACCAGGAACTCCGTGATGACCGGGATCGAGGCCTTGTGGGGCTGTATGCCCTCTTTATTGCACCATTTGCCAAAGGTTGCCCGTCTCAACTGGTATATGGCTCTCGAAGAATGTCTGAGATTAAAGGTCATCTGGGAGACTGCACTCTTGGAGTACCCTTCCCTTCTTAGCAAACACTGTATAGTATCCAAGCATGAAGGGAGAGGTATTAGAGGCCTTCGTGGAACCTCTGGAAGTGTGATTGTCGACTTAGATGATCTGGACGTAGGGGCAGGGGCCACGGAGGTTCCCTTGCCAAGGACCTCAGGTCCATGAACCACTTCTTTTCGAGCCACCACGGGGCTATAAGAGTCATCCTTGCTTACTTTGTCCCCCAAAGACGGTTTAAGGTCTGCCTCAGAAGAGTCCTGGAGTCTTGAGAGCGGGTCCTCGTCCTTGTTCTTTGCTGCTGGTCGAAAGGGCAAAGTTCCTGTCCCTTGCTTCTGCCACTCCTGAGAGACCTTTAAAGCCTTTAACACCTGACAACTATATATACTTTCCTGCACATCAAAAAGGAAATGTCCCGATATAAGGTTACTGTAAGGAGACAAACTTGACGTGCATGAGAAAAGCATTGTCAAAATACACACTTATGTACCTGAATGTATATACCTGTGTATATATACACAAACTAAATAAAATCCATAAATACACCTGCACATAATAAGGAAATTGACCATATCAGAAAATCCTTCATCCAAAGTGATGGTTTGACCGCCACTAATCATGAATAATGAACGTCATTGGTGTGCAGACATTGCTACATCTGGGAACATCTGGGATGATATTACTGGAAATTGACCATATCAGAAAATCCTTCATCCAAAGTGATGGCTTGACCGCCACTAATCGTGAATAATGAACGTCATTGGTGTGCAGACATTGCTACATCTGGGAACATCTGGGATGATATTACTGGAATAAAAGGGACAACGGTCTCAGTTCCAGACTGAGACCAGCACTAACTCACCTTGGACCCCACCCTGGGTGGGGATAGGGGAAGATCCAGAACACTTGGAGGGACGATACAGACCGGTGTCGTGGGGTCGAACTTGCACCAGAACAGGATCGGGTAGGTCGTTGAAACTTCTTATAAGCCCCAACACTCTCCGGAGGGACAACCCTTCTGCCTCGATGAACGGGGAAGGATAGATGGCGCTGTCTGACGGATAAAAATCTCCCAAGGGGTCTGGGGGATCGGGTCCATAGCTCTCCTCCCCGGAGAAGTATCCCTTAGTGATGACCTGAACGGCGTCGTTGGGGTGCCTGAAAAGGCCCTGGAGGGGTCGAGGAGCCGGTCACTGGCGGCGGATAAACGGCCGTAAGGTCGCGCCGGGCAGAGGGTTGGTGGTTCTGGAGACCTATCGGGTCTGAAGGTCCTCGCCCTTCCATCGGCGGATGAGTGGGTCGGCCCACGTGGGACTTCTGAGCGGGGATAAGGGTCATCTGCTGAGCGAGCCGTTCAACCTTGGAGCAGGAGCTCACAATTCGACATAACTGCCTTCAAGGTCCCAACAAACTTCTCTGTGGACCTCCCCAGTGATGGGAAGGTCAAAGAGATGGTTTTGCTTTCTGTTTTGAAAGGAGAACAACTCCTGGGCCCGGGGCCGAAACACAGTCACCTCTCTCTGACCCAGAGGGAACTACCTCCGTTACCCCGGGCAACACAGGGGACAGAGGAACGCATAGATGAACAGACTAAAGAAGGATAAGAAACACTGCCCTTCTTCAAGGATGACTTGTCCCTGTTGGTCTTCTTCTTTTTCGTGGCCATCTTGGCTCATTGGGCATCAGTCCAGCCCACACACTTACCACACGTGTCAGTCCGGGAACACTCACGCCCCGACATGAAGTACATAACACGTGGAGGTCGACTTCCAATTGAGACAAAAAAGCTGCACACAGCTTACCAGTCCCACCTGGGCAATGATGTAGTACTCTCACAGATTCCACGATGGAAATCGAGGACCACGAGACCCAAGAAACGCACTAAAAATAGGAAAAACTCCGACAAATGCAAGCGAGATGAGGACGTGTCTTCCAATATGGCCGGAGCAGAATGGCGACCCGACAAGGTCAACCGAAGCATCACTCTAGGGCATTCTGGGAAAACAAGAGATGTCAGGTTTGCGCAGGTAGGAAGGGAGGTTCGGGGATGGCCTGTTGGGGGGAAAAATTCTGGCCGGATAGAAGACGATAAGAGTAAACTCCTAATTATTTGGGACACAGTAAGTGTTCGTGTCGGATATATATATATATATATATATATATATATATATATATATATATATATATATATATATATATATATATATATATATATATACATATATATATATGTACAATGAACTTTCTGTTTAGGGATAAGGACTCCAATGATGCAACTTCCCATCTTCTTTTATTACTCTTTTATGATCCATGCATGGTTGTTTGATGTTAAAATCTTTAGATGCATTACTACAATTACAAAGTTTTTACCATACTGGCTGAAAAAAATTATATTCTTTTATGTTTTCATAAATAGTAAATTTATTTTTAGTATTGCAATATAAAATGATGTCTTTTGTCATGCAATTTTTGAAACTAAATTCTGAGTTTGGTTCAACGGTTTATCAATATAAATAATGGCACTACTGTATAATCTAACCTTAATTTTCTTGCCTCTTGATTTTTATGAGGTACACTGTTTTTTTGTGTTTACAATTTCAGTATTGCTTCAATATTTCTAATATTTTTGTATTTCCCTCCAGGATCCTTATCAAGAGCTACTTTTATGGGCCATTTTTAGTGGCCGTAATCATTTGGCCAGATATCTGTGGGAGAGGTGTGATTTCCCTCTTTCAACTGCACTTGCAGCCTCAACACTCTACCAGTCATTATGGCGATCCCTTGGTGCGAAAAATACAGAAATAAGGGAAGGTTACAAGAAACAGAAGAACCAGTTTGAAAATCTAGCATGTGAGGTATAGTACTGTATTCTGAAAGCTATTGGTTATTTTTTGAAGAGTATTATACTGTTGATTAAATACTTTTGATTCAGATGCTGTATGGAAAGTTATTGCTAATATTAACTTTGCGATTCAAGTGATGCTGAAGCTACGGCTGAAAAATATACTAACTATATTATTCAGGAAACAGAGAAAGGCAAACCATTGTACAGTAAACAAAAGTACATGGTTTAAAGAAATGCTGGCAAGATGATGTGCACTGTGTTGTTTGATAGAGTGGTGCCAGCATATAATCAAGAATTACCTAATGGCTTTCAAAGGCTGTGTCAATAGTAATACCAGCAGAATACTGTAAAAACCTGACACTTTAGAGTGGTGGTGCAGTAAATCTAAGCTGGGCATTGATTAAACATGAGACTAATAGCTTTTGACTCTAATCTGGAAAGAAGAATGGTGCAAGGAGAGCTGACACAAATATCAGATCAATATCACATAAAATTACAGACAATTCTGAAGATACCTAAAGAATATTCTCTATTACTTGAAGATCATGGCCATCTGCTTGAATGCAGAATTAGTGAGTCCTATAAAGAGATCTTTCAAAAACCCTGGATCCTTCATTTATCAACCTAAATACTGCTAACACCGAGTTAGTAAAATATAAAACTTATTTTTTCAATCAAACACATCGGTCATATAGTACCTACTGTACATATCTAATTAGTGGGTCTGTATGAAAAAGAACTAGTTTTGTTTTTAGGAAAAAGGTTGCTTCATCACAGGCGCATTGAAGTTTTAAAATTTAATAAGCACAATTTAGTTTTATTTACAACATTTGTTAATCTCAAGTAGAAAAAAGTGATAAAACCCCATGCCCTTGAAATTGTGCATTATTCTTTCCGTTGAAGTATTTCCCCAACAAATAACCCATGACCCTGCCATGTAGGGAATTAGTCCCTTAAAGTACCGTAAAATTTATATATCAAACATCACAGCATTTTTCATCCTCTCCAAACTGCACGAAGGTGTGCTTATATGTATACCAATGTGCAATGTAGAGGAATGCCAGAAAGTCCTGTATAACTGAGACAGTGAAGTCAGCAGGAGACCTGTTCTTCCCCACTGGACTAAATGCAGAATTTATTACAATTATAATCTGATAGAGGTTAATCGGTTCTAGATGATGGCTGCAACAGCATCTTTAGAAAATCCTTGATCTCTAATTTCTCACAGATTTTTGCCCTGATATATAATGATGCATTTACCTTCATAACTGAATGAAAAGTAAGGGAGCAACTCCCATAAGAAGGAAAATGTTTTGCAGACTTTCAGAGATTATTTAAAGGTACCTAGAGCCGACACATGGAAAAAAAGAATGGTTACAAAAACAATAATTTACAAACGGCTAACCCCTCAATTTGATATTATAAAATCTATATAAAAAAACAGGTACATGTAAATTTTGTAAGAAAATCTGTTAAATCAGGGGTTACTTATGCTCGCAGGCACGTAAAAATTGAACGCATATAAAGATGGGCATGGATTATATACATGAAGATAAATCTGAATGAAATAACTTATTTGAATATATACATAAAGTAGAAAAAGCTAGACTTAAAGTGAACGAACACTCAGATTTTAACATAGAAAGCTGATCTTTAATGCTTTCTCGTTGACAGGGAAGAATAGAAAAGATACTTGCCAGTGAAATAGTACAAAAAGAAATATGCAATTTCACAATTAGATCAGAAACGATTAGCTGAACAAATAAAAACTATTCCACATAAGGAATAAGTGTGTCTTGAGAGGTTATAACAAACATTTTGAACTTTCCACTTAGTAACGTCTCTACCTAGGGATCGTCACACCGGGGTTCGAATCCCGCTCAAACGCGTTAGTTCTCTTAGTGTCTACACCCTAACATCCTTGTGAGCTAAGGATAGGGTGTTTGGGGGAGCACACAGGTCTACATACTGAGTCATCAATAGCCATCGCCTTCCTCCCTGGTCCTAGGGAGAGGCTTAGGCACTGATCATATATATATGGCCAGTCTCTATGGCAGTGTTTCTCAAACTTTGTTATATCTCAGGGAACTGCCTAGTTCTTGGCGGAAATATTTATAGTAAATGAGAAAGTTTACAGGTGGAAAATAAACTGCGTAAGATCGCTATGGTACGGCCATGTGATGAGATAGGATGAGGAATTATTAGTCAAAAAAGTACTGTAACAGATATGGAAGTAGTATCATGAAATTCTTGTAGAAAAATTCAGAAAATCAATGAAAAACGTTATGTATGAATACTTCGACCATTTAAACATTCAGACAGAAATTACATAAGAAAAAAGGATAATGGGGAGAACTTATTTCATGTATAACCCCATGACTCGATAAAAAATGTTGTCAGAAAAACAGAAACGACATATTACATAAAATGCAAGTTTCTGTAGTACTTTCTTTATCTTGTTTTTTTTTGTTAATATTTAGTAATTGTTATAAGTTTTTTTAAATATGAAATAAAACATTGGAACATCTAGTATTTTGTTTTCATTACTGTATATTTTTTATGTAAATTGATTCACTTTACTCTTTTTGTAGCTGATGGATGTTTGTTACCAAGAGGATGTTATCAATTCTATGGGATTGGTAGAGCGTCGCAATGCCAAATGGGGCAATATGGATTGCATGGAAATAGCTGCATTAGGGAACAGTTTACTCTTCATATCGACACCGTGTGCTCAAGCTAATATAGAACTCAACTGGCGAAGGGGTATGGTTAAGGCACCCTTTCTAGTTGTCTTTATAGCCAATTTTCTACCCTTTCTAGTATTTTGGAAGAAGTTTATTCGGTGAGTAATATTACGGTATGTTATGATTTATTTTCATGATACAATTATTGTAAATTACATAGCTTGAATATCTAAGGAAATAGTTACTAAATACTGTGTCTACATAACATATATAGAAGAGCGCAAGGTATCACATGATTGAATTGTTAATGAAGCTGGAAATAATACATTTTTCCCCAAAGTAAATAGGCTTTGCTTTTCAACATTTGGGTAGCAAATTCTATTTTAAAATGGCCTAAGTATTGTTTTAAGCTAGATATTTCCTTATATAGAAATAAATATAAGTCATACCGAAAAAAATCTATCTTTTCTCCAATTCAGTTTTCAAAAACTTGGAGATGATGGGGGTGAGTTAACAACATGGCAAAAGGTGTTTGTTTTCTACAAGTCTCCCATATCCAAATTTTGCGCTCATTCAACATCGTTTATCAGTTTCCTACTTCTGTATTCATACGTCATTCTCTTCGACTTCACGTATGAAATGTCCAACACAGAGAAACTTGTTCTCTGTTGGATGTTTTCCTTCGTAGTGGAGGAAGTGGTTGAGGTGAAAAAAAAATGTCATTTTTACCTTAGTATTTTTTTTTTATACATAAAATTATAAAGGCTTTTGATATGGCTGCCTTCTAGCTTATGCTGATTTTTTCATTCATTTTTTTTTCTTGTGAAAATGTGCATTTGTGTTCTAGAGTGAATTTACCTCTTCAAAAAGATCCATATTTTACCTTGTGCTATTGAATATAACTGCAACATTAACACCATTAGTTTTATGTATTTCATACAAGGAAGGATGTGTGGTAAATTTCCCAAAGTCAGTTACTGAAAACATATCCTTTTACCATAAAAAGGGAACAGATGTTTTGATAAGACAATTTTACATATTTAGTGAGGAAGGTTTGGTGATTTAAAATGACAAAATAGGGACAGTAAAACTTCAAAGATGTAGATGTATGAAATAAATCCTTTTTTTGTTAGGCTAAACTATAGATTAGTAACCCCACATTATTATTATTCAGGGGCCCAATCTCTCCTCCTATCCAAGGGGTCTTGCCGTAAGGTCCTATATTAACAGATAAAAAAAACCCATAAACCATAAACCATAGACTTTTTTAAAGTAATAGTTTCTCAGCAACCAGAAGCAGTTAAGAGGTGTTCTTGGACTCGTTGGAAAGGTCTCAAGGTCCCGCGACGTATAGAGGGTGTGGCAATGGGAGTACCAGGGTTAAAAGAATATTCTTTTAACCCTGAGGAGTACCCCTCCCTATAAGTTGTAGGGACGCGAAAACCGTAAAATAAAGGGTAAGCGTATCTCATGAACTACACAGAGTTAAGAGATGTTCTTGAGCTCATTGGATAGGTCTCGAGGTCCTGATACATATAGTGGTGTGAGGATGGGCATACCCTCCCTACAAGGGGTATGGATGCGAAAACCGTAAATTACGGGGTATGCAGGGGTAGGAACGCAAAGTCGCGAATATAAGGGGTATACGTACCTCTGTAACCACAAGGAGTAAAGAGGTGTTCTTGGGCTCGTTGGGAAGGTCCCGAGGTCCTAAATATGGCGGTGGAGGAGATAGTTGCAC
The DNA here is from genome assembly GCF_036898095.1 of Palaemon carinicauda. NCBI lineage: Eukaryota > Metazoa > Arthropoda > Malacostraca > Decapoda > Palaemonidae > Palaemon > Palaemon carinicauda. Next base: position 27,784,715 of record NC_090768.1, on the reverse strand, counting down.
TATGTCAAGGTATAAGGGACCGGATGCGAAAATAAGGGGTATGCGTATCTCTCTCAGGAACCACAAACAATTAAGAGGTGTTCTTGGGCTTGTTGGAAAGGTCTAAAAAGGCTTGTTGTATATAGCATGCGACCCAATTCTTAGCCACCTTATCGAGGCGGTGATCCCTAAACAGCGTTTTGGGTGACACATGGTTACCTCCCAGTGAAGCTTCATAAGATAAGAAGCTATAATGTAAGAAGCTGTAAAGGTGCAGATATTGGTAGTGATCATCAGCTCGTCATTGCCACACTGAAATTAAAACTGAAAGTAGCCAACATCAAGATTGATAGAATACCTAGGTTTGATACAATTAAGCTATTAGAAGAGGAGCAGGGAGAAACATTTGCAATTGAATGTAGAAATCAATTTGCAGTCTTAGCAACTTTAAGAGACGAAGAACAGACAATTAATGAGGAATGGTGTGATATTAAGAACATATATCAGTTAGCTGGTAGTGAAGTCCTAGGACACGCAGTTACAAGGAGAAAGCCATGATTATCAAAGGATACTTGGGATACTATAAAAAGGAGACAAAGACAGAAATTGATTGTCGAAAGTTTTCGAGGAAGCACTAAAAATTACACGGTAGAACATGCTAAGTATTCCAGTATTAACAGTGGGGTGAACAGAAAAGCCAGGAATGACTGGAGAGAGTATTTAGACAGGAAGGCAGATGAGGCTGACAAAGCTATGAATTCAGGAAGTGGCTATGGTGTAAGAATTGTTCATAGAATTATTAATGAAATCTCGACTGGGGCAAAGAAGAAGCACATACCCATCAAAAAGAAAGATGGCTCTGTTATAGCAACAGGAGATGAAGAAAGACAACGTTGGATAGAACACTTCAGTGAGGCTATGAATAAGAGATATGAAGGGAATAATTTGATTGATATACCTGAAGCTGATGAAGACCTTGATGTGCCCATGGATGAATTCAGTGTGTTTGAAGTCGAAGCTACTCTAAAAAACTAAAGAGATGGAAAGCCCGGGATACGATGGAATATCTGCCGAGATGATATTGGCCGAAAATTAAGAGACTACCAGACTACTTAAAAGATTATTTTGTAGAATGTGGCATAAAGAGGCAAATCCTGATGAATGGGAGTTAGGAGTGTTGGTGAAAATAACAAAAAAAGAGACCTGACTGATTGCAAGAATTATAGAGGCATAATGCTTACGTCAGTTATGAAAATATTGATGAAAAGCTGAGAGGTTAACAAGCAGGATTTAGAAAAGGTAGAAGTTGCCCTGTTGTACAGCAATGGGTAGAATATAGAAATCCCCTTTTGATGGCTTCTGCATACTATGAAAAAGCCTTTGATAGGGTGCACTGGCCAATTCTGTAACACATGTTCAAGTCAGCTTGCATGAAAATTAGTGTATCTCTACTGTTAATGTCATTTTTCATCTCACTAACGTAGGTGACTAGTTCAGAGAAAGTTATTGTATATGCTTAATTTCTGTGTTACTGTGCTTTCTCTTGTTCCTGCATATTTAGATAGTCCTGATCTTGGTTATATAATGCCACCAAGCAGGCAGGGTGATATTTCAGTTCGTGTGCTATGGCATCTGCATTTAGCTTGTAAGGAGTTTCTTATCACTGAGTAACTCTGCATATTTAGTTATTCTTTTATTCACTTGCATTGTCATTGTTTCGTTAGTCTCCCTAAAGAAACATTCTTGTGTTTTAGCTTTTTTAACTTAATTGTGGGATATTACTTCTACCACCCTCATCACTGTTACCTGCAGATGTTGATTCTTTTTCAGTTCTGCTTAACTTTGTATTGTTAAATAGAAGCCTGCAACTCTCGTGATATAGTGTCTTTTTTTATCTCAAGGTTTCTTCTATTCCGGCACCTATGGAAAGTGTTACAGGGTCTAACTTGATTGGCAGTGCATTGAATGAGGGAAACACTGGAATATTCTTTACCCAGTTCATATTTTCATCAACCCCACTTCTGGAAGGATTGGCCTTGGGGGGGGACATGAGATCTTCTTTCTTAACCTCCTGACATAGACAACGCTTGGTCCAATCAGTGTTCCATGATTTTCCAGTAAGATTAGTCTCCACTGTCAGTATGGCATTCAGGGCCTAAGGTTTATCCTTTTACCACCCAGTTGATGTATAATAGACACTTTTTTGTATGGGATGCATCTAGGTTTTTGCACGATACCCTACACCTACTCGGATCATTCATCCCATGTCATAAACCCTGTGTGATCTGTAAACCATCCAGATAACTAAAACCCCAGTATTCTTGAGTCAGTTCTCCCTCATTGGCACGTACTATCCACTCAGGTATGGCTGCCTAACTGATTTGGTGTTACGCAGGCAGCTTTAGTATCTTAATCGGTAGATGCAGCAATGTGACCAATGTGCCTTGCAACTGCCCGACAATCACTCCTTCACGAATTTCATTCACTTGAAAGTTTTGGAGCTAGACATACTCCGTCAAACGCAGAAACCCTCTATGTCCTACCCTCATCTAGTTTGGACAGCAACCCAATATAGTTTACCATGGATCTCCAATAAAATTTTAGTGAGAAAATATGTCAGTGTACTTTACAAACACTAAAACCTTGAAAGATATGTTTTAGTTTACTATATAAACAGTAAATTATTGAAGTAAATGTGTCAGTGTGCTTTATAAACATTAAAATCTACGTCAGTGGCCTTAAAAACATAGTAATCCATATCTAGATCATGCAACTCTGACAACTACAAATACTTCAAAAGAAAAGGTCAACTTTGGGCTGCTATTTTGACGGCCATCTTGGATTTTCAATTGACCAATCGACCAGATTTGATTAATATAACTTCGAGAATATGTGTGCTAAAATTTGAATGATTTTTCTGTTATCTCCTGCATTAACGAAGTTCTTAAAAAATATGATAGTTTATATCACTGTAATTAAATATCTTTTAGTGTTATATACCTTTCCTAGCTTTCATGAATTCTATTTTCTAATTTCATGTTATGGCTTGTAATAGGGGTGTTTTTATGAGTATACATTAAGATTTAATGAGTAGGAAAGAGTTAAAAAACCTTCATACAATTCATTTACTTTATATCGTGCGCCAGTCCCTCGCTTTTTTAGACCAAGACGGTCTAAATCAATCAGTCAATCAATATATACTCGTCAGGGTTCAATAAGGGGAAGAGTGTTCTGTGCTCTTGTTTATGTGAGAAAATGCTAGCAACAACCCCAAACCCGCTCCCCTTCTTTGACGTTTTTGAATCTCAGTGGCCGCATAGTCACAGCATTACTGTATATATCAAGACTACTAACACAAACTTTTCCTTAACATTCAAACCAAATATCCCATTTGATACAAAAAGTGCATCACCAGTATCTTAATGAAGATGGGCCTCTAACACTACTCTGTGTGGCTTTTAATTAATATGGAACTTGATCAAGTATCTTAAGCCTTGATAACAATGTGTACTTCTACAGGGGTATTAGCAGGATAATTAGGATCAAAAGGAACTATTGTCATGATGAAAAGACTACCCCTCAGATTCTTGACAGAGATTTTGTTTATCACAGTATTATGCATCAGAATTGCCGCCATGGCAATTAGATACATAAACATAGAAAGTTTGTCTCAAACAATCCTGACTATAATCTGAAACTTATAATCTATTCCAACAACCAGAGGACTGCTAACATCCTCCCATGTAGACAACAAAGAGGAGAGAACATTAATTTATAAGTTCCAGTGGTCTGAAGTAGGATGCCTTTCTTTTTACATCAGATTGATATGCATGGCTATTTCTATAGACCTTTCCTATCATTTACCGGAGGGAACTATCCATAAACATTAACAACTGAACCCTACAGTAGCATGCTCATCAGACAGAAACTAATCAATGCTTTGTAATAATTGACAGCACATGAACAACTTTTGATGTTATTTACAGAGATACTGTACATCTGAATTAGTGCATTTCTCTTAACATTGCCCTAGAGAACAGTACTTTGTCTTTCCGGTAGCTATGAAGTCGATGCCTGATACCACACCAGAAAGAGAAAAACCTCAATTATGCTCCCTTCTATAGTCCATTTCTTTTAGCGATGCATATTTGCACCGACTCGCGGCGGTGCCCTTTTAGCTCGGAAAAGTTTCCGGATCGCTGATTGGTTGGACAAGATAATTCTAACCAATCAGCGATCAGGAAACTTTTCCGAGCTAAAAGGGCACCGCCGCGAGTCGGTGCAAATATGCATCGCTAAAAGAAATGGACTATAGTAGGATAATAAGTGACTAATAATTAGATAACGAACCACTCTCCATCCTTACCTTAGGATTATATTTGAAAAGTTGTTTTTTAGCTGCTGTGGATATGAATGTTCAGCTAGTTATAAGTTAGATAGTAACCTCCTTAAAACCAATGAATGCTACACAACATACCTATATTGTCATTTCAAATATGTAAAGTTGTCTCAATGAAATGTCTAGACTCGTTTACAGTAATAAAATAAGCACTACTCTCTGGAAATGCCTTTCAGATGATTAGTTCAACCTCATTCTATCAGAAAGAAAAAGCATTATATGACATAAAATCAATGGTACTGATGCAGCAGTAATATTCAACATCTTTTAAGTAGGACTTTTAATTAGATTTTATCTTACTTTTGCACAATTTAAATCTCTATTGTCTGAGTGCTTTTATAACTTTTATTAAAATGTGAGGTCTCATTAGTACAAAATCAGTCCTCTAACCTTTAAGGGAAATTAGTGTTGAGTTTGTACTTGAATTGAGTTGATTTTTCTAAAATGTGTGGAATTTTCATAGATTTTAATTAACTTTAGCACTAACAGGTGTTTTGGTAAATATCATTGAGTATCTAAAGTACTTTAATGACAGTTCTTTTGTATTTAAATCTTCATATAATGTGACAGGCATGATTGATCTGTTTTCAGCATTTGCATACACATTAAAACACTTTTTTTGGGCTGCATTTATGAGTTTTTAAAGCAGTACTTCACTGAAAGTAATTTCTTTATTGAACGAATATCTAACTAGTAACTATGAAGACTTGCTTTACTTATTGATATATTTAAGTGTTCTTTTGAAGAAACATTGCTTCAGTATCTTTCTACAGTCCACTATACCCTTTTACCCCCAGGCTATTTGGAACTTTCCAGCCCTTAACCCACAGGGGTTATTTTTTTTCAAGCCCATTTTGCAGTATATTTTTTTTCAAATTGTTTAACAGCCTTAATTTTCATCATAGAGAGGTCAGGTTGGTCTCATTCTCTTGAAAAATGCCTGAAGTTTCTCAAAAAATTATCAAAAATATGCAAAAAAAATTGTAAATAGCATTTTTTTGCAAGGACGTACCAGTACGTCCATGGGGGTAAAGGGATGAGTTTTGTGAAACGTACCAGTACGTCCTTTGGGGGTAAAAGGGTTTAGTGTGATATTCCTGAATTATGTTTTATACAGTGAAAGGCAAAGGCATGATGATGAAAAGGACACATAAGAATGTATTTATTATCGATTCTGCGCAAAGTAATGCATGTACACAAGATGAAAAGCAGATAAAAGAAAATACTGTATGCCTGCAGAGTGGGACATTGGCTTAAGGTAAGGCTCTAGGAGACCTCAATCATCGCCACCATACACATCTATCAACCTTATCTGCTTTTTTCAAAAGTATTCAGTGAAGAAAATAGGGATCAATGATGGACTACATATAAATGGAAGAAAGGAGCACGTAGGTACATAAAAGCATTTTATCTTTTAAGATTGTATTCGTTTTTTAAAACCAAAACTGTAAGTAAGTGATAGCAGGAAAACATGCTTATCAATGCCACTTCATTTGTTAATTTGTCTAAAACGTGATAATAGTTTGACTATATGATTTTACATATACATATACATACATACATATATATATATATATATATACACACATATATATATATATATATATATATATATATATATAAATATACACATATATATATAAATATACATATATATATATATATATAATTTGTCTAAAACGTGATAATAGTTTGACTATATGATTTTACATATACATATACATACATACATATATATACACACACATATATATATATATATACATATATATATGTATATATATACATATATATATATATATATATATATATATATATATATATATATATATATATATATATTGTTACACTGTAAATTGAAATATAATAAACTATCAAACATACTAATGAAATATATTGATGCAAGCAACTATGTTACGCGTTTAGGTAATTAATGTGCCTCTCAAATAAATATCATAATATTACAGTTACAACCTATAGATATTTACGATGCTATGAGCTAGGAACAGAAGGACTATTAATTAGAATTTTTATAAGTTTGTTCTTATGAAGGCTATATTTAATTATGAAATGTGGATCTCTAGATTCAAAACGGTTTTTTCACGTTTCTTAATCAGCCACATTTTTTTTTTTCATACAACATATTAATGAGTTGGCAGTGAAATAAATTTACTTTTTATACTGTAAAAACCTTTCAAAATCGACAGCATTATTAGCTAATGACCTTAAAAGTCAAATAGAGAGGTACAGTAAAAAGCAAGGAACTCCTAATTGGCTACCTATGTGTTTTTATGAGTCATAACTACAGAAGTTTAGAGATCAATAATAAGCCCTTAATAATAATATCGAAGTATCAATATATCTTTAGTAGTAGAGTAGGGTAATGATGAAAGAGTGCAAATGGTAATACAAGTAACAGCTTTTTCGATATACGGCTATTTCCAGGATGGCTGACACTTCCAAAATGGCAGAAAATTTGCTCTATATTTCACTATTTTCCTTCCATAAGCTTATAAAAGTTGCATACTGTCTATATAATGATGGTAAATTCAGATTTTGGTATTCTTACTGTATATATCTCTTGATGGATACCAATATGTTTCGTGTTTCAATCAGTGTTACGACAAGCAGCTGCAGAAAGCTGTGCAGTTAAATCAAAACTTGTAGCACTTTAAACTACCAAGGCATTCCTTCTTACAGCCACACTCATTCAATTCCTGGCAAGATTTTGCTATTGCTGACGAGTCTATCCAATACAGAAACCATGCACCATCAATCATTTGTCATACCAAGTGTCTTGGACTGGAAAAAAATGGAGGACATATCAAAGACTGGCTCCAAATGTGCCCAGTTAGAAAGACAGCTCTCTTTAAGAGCAGCCCTTTTAATGACTATTGCAATCATAAGCTTTTTGTTTCCTTGCAAAGAGATCAAGTCTAATCTATATGAAATGTTTCTGTCTTACATTAGGACACCGGACTCTTCAATAATTTTCAGCTCTTCATTTTCTACAGCTGGTGGTGCTGAGCTTAGCTTTGTGAAGGTGGGTGTGGTACACTAAAACAGTCCATGTTTGCCATGCAGAATTCTTCACCTTTCCATGAAAGGCCGACATACACTGTGTTACACCCACTAAATAAGTGGAAAAATGGAAGAGTTGGGGCTTTTGGTTCCCTGGTTGATGCAGTATCATGGATAGGTATCCATCGCATGTCTTTTCTCCTCTTCCAAATTTAATACATAGTTAGTACATATCAATTTATCCATGCTAGATGCTGCTATAATGACAACATCAGTGTGTGAACTACATATGACTGCACTTGAGATATCTTCCTGCTTTGCAGTATATGTACCATGCAAATGGACTCAGCAGTGTCCTGTTTAGCTTAGCTACAAAGTGTAGCCTCCTCCTTAGTGATGCTAATGTATGTTGTGTCTGCCAATTATACAAATAGTCCACTTTTGTTCTGATAATTCCTGAGGAAGCTGGACCAATTGTCAGGAGTTTTTGCAGTGCTAATCACTCATCGGCAAACTCCTTTACCTCTTTTCTGTCTTATTTGTGCTTTCATACTGTCTACCCTACACACAACAAATACAATGTGAGCTTATTTGTACTTCTGTAAATGTTTCTGTACCTTAAACAGGACTTTATCTTTTGCATAAGACTCAATTGCAGACCCTTTGGTTGGTGTAAGAGCATTTACAAGAGCAGCACCATCCATTATGATAAAATCAGAGGTAGGTTCTTTATTTTAACCCTGGATAGGTACGGTCCTCGGACACCCCTTTAAGGGTATACTCGGACGCGAACGACCCCGACGCCAAAAAAAATTCTTGAAAAATCAGTTTTTGCAGTAACCTCCTTTTTTCTTTTGCCAAAAAAAACTTCAATGAATGCTTAAAACAACTGTAAAGATAAATACTACTCATCTGCAGAAAAACTATTTATTATAAATATTTTAAAAAATTAAGTAGAAAAAAAAAAAGACCTGACATAAAAATTCATAAAAAAAAAGTTTATACATATATACACAAATCCTTTTAGGAATTGATTCTTGAATGTTTAGGACACATCTTGATGTATTTTGGATGAAGTCAGACCCATGGAGGTGAAGGTCTGAAATGTGAAAAAATGGGTAACTTTTTTTGGCCAAAAAAAATTGTCCAAATTTCATGAATTTTTTTGGGTACCCAAATGAAATAGGAAGTGGCTAATTTTTTTAGGGAATAAACATATGTTATCCTAAAATAGAAATATGTAAAAAAATCTTCATTATTTTGTAAATTACATTTATATCAGGGGCCATATCTAAAGGTAATTTTTTGAGTACTTGGAAATTTCGTAGAAAAATACATATATTTAATATATAATATGATATTTATGCAGGTAAAAATATACCAAAATATCACAAATTCTATAGGGAACAAGAATATATATAGATAGGGCAGCTTACGCTTCGGATATGTCCACAAAATGGCCGCCAACCACACTGACTCAGACTCCCTAATCTGCCACTTGAAATGTAGGAAGGGTATGTCAATTTCAAGGTGTTATTTACTAATCTAATTATTATTGGATATGCATAAAAATTGTATGGTGGGTTGCTGGATAATTGTCGATTATTTTTACGACTATAAAATTAAAATTCTGACCCAAAAAATTTTTTTTGAAGGGAAATAAAATCGAAAAAAAAAAATGTAAAACAATATTTTAGCTAAAAAAATTTGATGATATTCAATCAAAAAAAAAGTAAACAAAATTTTCCGACAAATAAACATCTAGAGGAATCATTACTCTGTGATAGTTCCTTAGTACGTAGTAATTTTGAAAGAATTGGGAAAAAACGAAAAAATGGCAATCACCGGAAAATCGAACACATACCTATATATACGCCATATCTGGCTAAAAAAAAGATAGGCATGGGTAGCCAGATCATCTAGAAACACTTTCCAACACTATAAAAATATAAGTTTTGCGACACTACTTGCCAATTCCTTACGGTAACATGACTAAGCAAAAAAATGCAAAACAAATAAAAAGGGGCACTCGTGGAAAAATGGCCATTCTAATATACGGCATTTCAGAAAAAAAAATTTCAGCCACGTGCTAGGCAAACCATCAAGGCATATTTTCCGACAAATAAACATATAAATGAAATATTACTCTGTGATAGTTCCTTAGTACGTAGTAATTTTGAAAGAAATGGGAAAAAACGAAAAAATGGCAATCACAGGAAAATCGAACACATACTTATATATACGCCATATCTGGCTAAAAAAAAAATAGGCATGGGTAGCCAGATCATCTAGAAACACTTTCCAACACTATAAAAATATAAGTTTTGCGACACTACTTGCCAATTCCTTACGGTAACATGACTAAGCAAAAAAATGCAAAACAAATTAAAAGGGGCACTCGCGGAAAAATGCCCAACATTCTAATATACGGCATCTCAGATAAAAAAAAAGACATGCACGTGTTAGCCCAACCATCAAGGTACACTTTCTAACACATAAACATGAAAAAAAAATCAATAATATACGGCAATTCCTTACTACGTAGTAATTTTTACAAATATTGAAAAAAAAACAGAAATTGGCAACCGCAGTTAAATACCCAATATACCAATAACTACGTCGTATCTGACAAAAACAAAATCACGCATGGGTAGCCAGATCATCTAGACACACTTTCCAACACTAAAAAAGCAAAAGTTTTACGACACTATTTCGCAATATCTTACGGAAAAATGACTTGGCAAAAAAATTAAAAAAAATTAAAAAGGGACACTCGCGGTAAAATGCCCGACATTCTAATATACGACATCTCAGATAAAAAAAAAGACATGCACGTGTTAGCCCAACCATCAAGGCACACTTTCTAACACATAAACATGAAAAAAAAAATGAATAATATACGGCAATTCCTTACTACGTAGTAATTTTTACAAATATTGAAAAAAAACAGAAATTGGTAACCGCAGTTAAATACCCAATATACCAATAACTACGTCGTATCTGACCAAAACAAAGTCATGCATGGGTAGCCAGATCATCTAGACACACTTTCCAACACTAAACAAGCAAAAGTTTTACGACACTATTTGGCAATATCTTACGGAAAAATGACTTGGCAAAAAAATGAAAATAAATTAAAAAGGGGCACTCGCGGTAAAATGGTCCTCGTGGTGATGAACGACATTTTAACTAAAAAAAAAAACATGCACATGGTAGCCAAACAATCCACCAAGACTTTCCACAACTGATAACCTATACAAGTTGCACCATTCTACGACAATTTCATAATACGTAATAACTTTGATAATTATGCAAACTACCTCAGAAGGGTAAACTCGGACGCGAACGACCCCGACGCGTCTCAGAAATCGGGGAAGGAGTACAGCTACAGCAATGCACATCTGGACACTACTAGAGCGTGTAGGGGAGACACCTCCTGCAGGTCGATCACCCACAAATTCAGTCACAGGGGTGAGTCACGTGAGAAAAACCTGTTTTTTTTTGACGCTCGGGGTCGCAAACGACCCACCGTACCTATCCAGGGTTAAATGGATAATGTATGATGTTATAGGTGAGGCATCAGCTGTGATTTGGTACCCTGTTGCATTTGCCAATTTTGTGCCCATACTGGTGTTAAAAGAATTCATTTAAGTCACACTGGCTGTTCTAGCACGATATAGAGTCACTAGAATAGATTACAGTCTTACTTTATGGTTTCAGTGACTATTTGCCCTTGGATTCTGTAGCAGACATCTTGTAACTAAATAATAAAATTTTGTTCTTGTGTGCTGGCTCGTGGAATTTCATGGGTTTGTGTCTGGCCAAAGCTCTTCATGGACCTCACAGATTCAATAACTTTGTTATCCATAATTTCATGACTATCTAGCACAATCAGATCCAACAAATCTTACTCAAAAAGGTTACCCATTACTTTGATTACTTTTAATGGATTCTCAATCATTTCAAGAAACTTTTTCTGCATAGTTTAAGTTTCATCTTGATGCTTACCCTCAGATTTTGGAACATCATTCTTTCTAGCCATGCAGCTTACTTCAAGACCAGCCACTGTCCAACTGCTGAGAGTATCTTCATCTTCAAACAGGCCAATGGCTCCTCCCCTCTATCTCCTTCCATATAAGCATTATTGTGCTCATGTGCTTTGTCTATATCGTTTGAGGAAAAAGAGCGAGTGGTTTTATGGACATTGAAATTTCCCTTTGAGTCCTAAATAAATATGTCATTTAGGAGAGCCGCCATATCTCTTAAATGAATTTCAAGCCATCTGACATAATATACAAGTCCAGGGCAAAAAAGAAAGGAATGAGTTCCTGCAGAACGTCTTTGTACAATTTGGAATCAGACTTCATAAATGACCTGATGAAAATGAACTCAAGAATTTCTAGCTGAAGCACAATATTTGAAAAGTAGAATTGTGCACACTAATTCTCGTTTTCTGATCAAGCTTTCGCAAATTAACCCACTTTCTTCTTCTGCCTCCTGGATATATGTCATATAGGCAGCTTTGAACAGCTAATATAAACTACAAGCTGTCACCTAGTGGGCTAGACATGTCTTCTTAACATGTGAAGCAGAGATAAACGAATCTGCTGTTCCAGGAATAGTTATTTCTGCTTCTGCAAGAGATAAACCCTGGCCTTCCAGAGATTACCCAGAATTCTGAATGCTGCCATTTCTAAACATGATAACTATAGCACCATAGTGTATGATAATCATATCACCATTGTGCAATGGCCATTTCCATTGAATTGGCTTGGCTATTGCAAATAGTGGCTGATCAATTGCTAGAACTGGGGTTTGGCCAAGATTGAGAAACTGTGGCTGCTCTTACAATATCATGGCCTGTTTAATCATCGCGGCAGAAGGAGCTGCCTATTTTAAAGAGTCAACATTGATGACAAGTTCTTTTAAAAGAGGGACTGTTGCTTCTGAGAAGCATGATGTACTGCCCTAGATACGGACATAGCATTTTCACTCCTGTCCGACAAAATGACTTTCTCAAGCCATTTATACTCAAGAGATATATGAACAAAACACAACTTGTTGGTGTCTTTCATTTCCACTGCACGAAGGGTGGCAATTCTCTAGTGTAAAGTGAGCAAGGAGTACATAAGTGTAATATTTAGGAAGAGAAGACCTTTCTTTTACTCTATTCCACTTTGGATATTTTGGACCAAGTTTCTGTTGTTACCCTTTTCATTAGCTCTCGTAATCTGACACAAAGATATGTCTGTCCCAAGGAAGGATGTTTGTGCTGATACCTTTTCTTAGTAGTGGGTCAAACTACTACTACTTCCCCATCCCTTGCTACAACTGCTTCTCATAACCATTTAGCCAATTCCAGAACCACAGCTGAGGCTGATTCCATATGAATGAAATGTATCTATTAATTGATGCTTTCTGGATTTTGCAAAAATCACAAGACTAAGGTATATTGGAAACGGAGGTTCTCTTGGAATGTTTGGTAAATGTTGATGCGGGAGTCTCTCAACAATTCGAGTGCAGAAGTTGTGCTAAAGCTAGATTACTAGATGATGTTCCATATTTAAGCTGTGATTTTATTCACCACCGTTTTGCGGCACATCCAAATTCCAACAGACTTGGTGGTACAGGTTCTCCTCTAGTAAGTGCTGTTAAGGTTCCATCCAATTCTTTCTCATGTTCAAGCATCTGTTTCCTCAATATATGTTCAAGCATCTGTTTCCTCAATATCTTGGCTGCATTGGCCACCATTAATGTATCCTTATAGTAAAATGCTTCTAATTCTAGGATAAGGGCGAGTATCTGTTTTTTTTTTTTTTTTTAAATGGGTTTGGTGCACAAAGGTAACATCAACATTTATCTGTTCCAGTCTTTGTTTGTACAAATACTAAAGTTCTGCCATGGTAAAATAGTAGCACCATATGTAGTTAACTGATTGTCTCATGTATATCTCAAGCTCAGAAAAAGTATGGTCACACGCCTCTTGTCATACAATATGGGTGAATCATATGGTCGTGGGAAACAATATTCCCAGCTCCAAGTTTGGCCAGAAGATTCTCAACTAGTAAGTTGATGGCACATTGTTATAGCTTTTTGTGTGAAAACATGTCATGGGCAAGCGTAAATATTCTATTAGTGCTAGTTTGTCACAAATAAAGCAGATTCCTCATTCTCAGTCTTAGAATCATCTGTAGCTTCTCCACCTGCCTACTAGCTATTACATGGGAAGTTTGCCGATGGGGCATCATCTTCCTTTGTCTTACACAGTGACTTCCTTTTACTTTCTAGTTTTGTGGTTTTGAATGTTTTTAACATACAAAATTCATGATATGTAGCTTTGTTATTTTCAAGTCTGCAGAATTCCATTACCTTCATCAAGCCTTTTGGAATGAAAGGATATAGGCAGTACATTTAACTTATAAAATTCAGGAATCTTTGTACCAAGGGTATCATAACCAGCACCAGATGTATCTATTAGTAATTCACGCGCGTCCTCCTAGCACAAGCAGCAAAGTTTCCAGTTAGTCGTACTATCTCCCTTCAGGAAAGATGTCGACCTTCAGGATTACGCCGTCTTTGCTTTTGTTCTTTAGGCCGTTTAAATATGCTTTGGTCACATGGAAAACTGTGAGAAAAATAAGCTGACTGAAAGATTATATTTCGTAAGTGTTAGAAGGCAGCAGTTGAGCAGGACCCCCAAAAAATCCTGGATAGATGCAGGGAAGGGGGCATGGTATAGAAAGAACCTTGATATCTAGGAAACACAATAGTACATGCAGGATTGAGGTGAATGGCACGTTATGTGTCACTTAACACATAATGAAGCGTTTGATATTCTTGAAACTTTCCTCACAGGGTGTTCATTTGTTATCTGATGGTTAAAGTAAGAATGTGACTTTAATATTTGCGATGATTTTCCTGTGGAGCCTTCCCCAGATAGAGGAAATGGGATAATGTTAAGAAAATACTGTATACATATAGAATAGTAGTATACTGTATTATGTATTGTTGATTTATATTCCTTATTCTATTTGAACAGTTTCCTTTCAGTGGTTAAGATAAATTTCCATGATAGAGTTGATTGAGTTGGAAAATGCATCTTATATCATCATTTTATGTTGTTATATACCAATGTACATGTATGTAGCTTACCAGTAAAATACAATTAATATAGATTGATTTATTTGATGAGAACCGAAAGGTGCTTTCCAGTATATATGTTTTTAGTTGACTATTAATAGTGTTCAATTAGGTTTCTAAATATCCCTATTTTAACACCCAATTTACTTTCAGATATTAACTGAACAGTCTACAACACTAGCTGGAAAAATATCTGATTGGTCAAATAGTGTTTGGAATAGATTTGACTTCCTTGCACTTACTTTGGCCATTATAGCCCTAGTGTTACGACTTTTTAGATCAACATTCAAGTGGGGAAGAATAGCCTATGCCATTAACACTACAGTCTTCTATTGCCGTCTTTTTAGAATATATCACGTCAATTACCATCTTGGTCCCAAGCTGATAATATTCAATAGAATGGTAGGTATTGGTATCTTTTGTTGGATTTTCATAAAAATTCTACTTTAGAATGTATTTATTTCATAGAGAAAATCGTTTTTGAAACTACATTTTGCTTCGTAAATACAGACCATCGCCTTTCTTTTCCTTGCTCTTTGATTGGAAGCAGAGAACCATATAAGAGCTTAGAAAATTGATATCTAAGTAATGTGATAACTGCAAGTCTCTCATGAAAATCAATTGTTCTGTGTTAACTACAGCATCATTATCATTATTGTAGCAGCTCACTCACCCGAAATATATCAGAGTATTAGTGTTGTACTTGATAATGTTGGAAATATTGAATAATTCATCTGTATAATAAAAGACATTTAGTTACATTACTGCTGCTGCTGTTAGCAAGCTTTGCAATGCTTCAACCTTGAGTGACTCGTGACTCTCAACTAGCATCATGTAAATAAACTCTTGTATAAAAAAAAATATGAAAATAACCAATGAGCATCACTTCTTAAAGACTGGATCGTACTTCAATACAAAAGTAAGAAGAATCACATCCTATCTCTGATGTAACTTTTAAAGGATACAATACTTCATAACATACGTTACTACAAATAATTAATGTTCAAACATATTCTATCAATGCAATACTGTGCAACATTACTTTCAATACATGTAGCGAGTATGGTATCACAATACAAAACACATACATATTACATAACAAATTACAATTTCACTTTTGTTTTCAGTCGTCGTCTTTTTTAACTGACTACTCATTTTTTTCTTATTCAAATGTTTGCATTCTTTTGCCAATCTCTTTTGATGATCTGTATTAACTCTAGCTTTTTATGTTTGTGCATGTTATTTTGTGGAGGATTTATTTTTTGTTTTATTTTATTTTTGTTTTTGCCAAATCCTGAGAGAGAGAGAGAGAGAGAGAGAGAGAGAGAGAGAGAGAGAGAGAGAGAGAGAGAGAGAGAGAGAGAGAGAGAGAGAGATATTGTGTTAGCGAGCGAAAGTAGTTAGGTTAACGATCGTTTGTGGTGAGAAAGACTGTTGGTTTAAATGAGATTGTTTGTTTACATTTTTTAGTTAGGTTACGACAGTGGTGAATGTTTCGGAGCGAAGGCTTTTTTTGATTGACTGCGTCCTGAGTCAGTTGTGTGAACGCTGGAATTATTATTTTTCTTTACCAGCGAGGAAGTGATTTTTGATTTTCTGAGCCGTGATTCCTCCTTATGAGAGATTGTTTTTTGAGAGTTGATTTATTGTTGCTGACCAGGCCTGTAAATAAGGATTTTGTTTGGACTGCTCTTTTGGACTACGATTGTTGATGACCTGGCCTGTACTTGATTGTGTTGGACTGCGCTTTTGGATTGCTGAACCGATGATGACCTGGCCTTTGTATTTGGATTGTTGATGATGATGATAATGATGATGATAATGAAGATGAGGATGATGACTACCACCCAATTCAGCGAGGCAGTTGTGGCAAATTTCCACACAGTTTAATCTGTTATTTAAAAAGCGGTGATTGTGGTAGTTGCCGTAAAAGACTGTCGGCTGTGTTGGTGTTCATATATATATATTTATTTTTGGTGTTGGTGTGCGGTGTAATTTAAGTTTGTTAGGTTTTTTTTTTTTGCGTTTATTTGAATGGTGTTACGTTGTTATATTTACTGTTGTTTATGATTAGTGTTAAGTATTTTGAATGTGGATGGTTTTGGTTGGATTTATTGTAGTTAGTAAGAAATATATAGTTTTAAGGTTATGTTCTGTTTTGTTTATTTCGTCCTTTTTGTCTAAGAGTCTGGTTTTAGATAACGTCAGGGGAAAGTTTGTGTTGTGGGACCATTGTCAGTAGGTGTGATTCAGGGTGTGGGGCTTGTTTTTTTTAACATCCCGCCACATTATTTTGGCGCCCGAACAGGGACTGCTGAGGCGGGATTGATAGCTGGACTCTTTGACGAAGGACTGATAGGATACGAATTTAGAATTAAGGTTGAAGAAAAATGGAAGGTAAATACAAGGCTTTGGAGGAGGAATTGCGGCTGAGTAAGGAGCGTGAGGAGAAATTGTTGGAAGAGAATAAGTGGTTAAGGTGTGAGAATGAGGAGATGCATAGGAAACTGAGGGAAATTCAGGGAACTGTAGAGAGAGTGGAAGAATGTGTTGAGATAAGGATGAAAGAGAATGAGGAACGGATGGAGAACCGATTGGAAGCTATGATGGGGCAAGTCATGGGAATGATGAAAACTTTAATGGGTGAAGGTGCAGTCGGAGGAGTGTCCTCAGCTTCGGGTATTGGGTTGATAGTGGAAGAGAAGGTTAAGGTAGGTGATAATGGGAAAGGAAGTGATAGTGATAGTAGTAATAGTGATGGTGATATTGAAGATAAGGGAATTAGGCATAGTAAGGATGAACAGAAATGTGATAGGAATCATGAGAAGAAAGGTAAAAGTGATGTGAAGAAAGAGAAGAAAAAGTATCAGGCTGATAGCAAGGACGATTGTGAATGGGTGAAAGTGGCGAGTAAGAAAAGGGCTAGGAAGAGTATGATCAAGGATAGGAGTATGACTGTGGAATTAGATTCCTTATATTCTAGCGAGGAAGTAGGAAACAAGAAGGAAGGTAACAGTGATGATAGCAGTGAGAATGAACGTGATGTGTGTAAGACTGTGTTTATGAGAGAGGTACCTCGGTGTGAAAGGTTCAATGAGCATAGCAGTAGGGATGTATATGATTTTTTCAAGGAGTATGAGAGGTATTGTCAGGATAAGTATGGTGATAGTAAAAGAGTTTGGGCTAGGGAGTTAGGAGAATATTTGACTGGGTATTTGTTGACGATGTATGGAGTGATAATGAGTGTAGGGGACGTTGATTATGAAAGTGTGAAAAAGAGAATAATTGAGCAGGTAAAACGTATGAAAGGGAGTGTTAAGTATAAGCGTAAGAATGATTTTGATGAAGCACGGATGAATGCAGGAGAAGCGATATCAATGTACGTATGTAGGTTGGAAACGTTAGCTAGGAAGAAGTATGGGGATGAAGGCATAAATGAGAATAAGGAGTTAATGAGGAAGTTTTTGGCAACAGTACCTGAGAATGTGTGTGAATTTATTAATTTGAAACGCAAAGAGAAAATGAGGTGGACGCAAGAGAGATTGACATGGGATGATATACTAGAGATAGTTGAGGATTATGAGTTAGATAGGTGCATGAAAGAAAGTAAATCTGTGAGTGTAAGAACTGGAATGGAAGAAAGTGTAATAGAATTTGGTAGTTATAAGGATGCAATTTTGAGAGGACCAATGAGGGTAGCTGATAATGTAGTAGATAGGAGTGTTAGGGCGAGTAATGTGGGAATACCTGTAAGGACAAATGAAGGATTTAGGCAGGGTAATTGGCGCAATAGGGATAGGAGTGTGAGTGCACATCGAGATATGTCAGATAGCCGTGTCCGTGATGAAAAGTGTTATAGGTGTGGGAAAGTAGGTCATAAGAAGAATGAATGTAGATGGGCTCTAGGTGCTTGTTTTGGATGTGGTGAGGTAGGGCATAGAATTAGCGAGTGCAAGAAAGAGAAAGGGATAAAATGTTATCGGTGTGGTATGACTGGGCACATAGCGAGTGGATGTCGGAGTAATCGTACAAATGTGATTTGCGGTAATTGTGGTAAGGATGGTCATTATGCTAGAATGTGCAAGTGTACTGAATGTGGTGTAGATGGGCATGTAGCTAGGGTATGTAGGAAGAAGGGAGTAAATCAGCCAGGATGTTCGGGAAACTAGAGTGTAAGAGGGTTCAGCTGGGTGAGTCCTCCTGTGTGTGTGGAAGGAATAGGATTAATGTTTGTGAGAATGGGATGAGTAATTGGTTGGAAATGAGCAAGTATGAACCTAGTATGCATGAGAAATTAGGGCTGGAAAATAAACAATTAGTGTTAGTTGAATATAGGAAAAAGAGGCGTTTGAAAGTTTTAAGTGAGGAGAAAGTGCAAGGGAAATTTATAGGTATAGGTAAGAATACGAATAAGTATGACAAGGGTGTAAATGTACAAGTGAGTGTGGAGGATAAATGTATTAATACAGATGAAACGTGGCTGAGTATGAATGATACTTATAGTGTGTGTGGCTTTTCGTTAGATGATGTAAAAGAAAAAATGAATAACGCAAGAATGAGAGACAGGAGAATGATAAGTAGCATGACTGAATCTTTTGCTAAAGTTGAGAATGTTTTTGATGAAATGGATGAACTGTTTACAGAAATGAGTGTAATTATAGGGCCAGATGAGAACGAGGTAGATATGATTGTACATGATTTATTAGATGATAGGGATTTAGATAGGAATAGTGTTAATGTAG
Organism: Palaemon carinicauda; assembly: GCF_036898095.1. Classification (NCBI taxonomy): domain Eukaryota; kingdom Metazoa; phylum Arthropoda; class Malacostraca; order Decapoda; family Palaemonidae; genus Palaemon; species Palaemon carinicauda. The sequence continues at coordinate 27,765,434 of NC_090768.1, read as the reverse complement.
CGAATGATTGTGATAAGGAAGAAGTGAATGAGAGTATATGGGGGCCCAGTTACTCGGAGTAGAGGTCCCGTTCCCGACTGCGACTGGGTTATGAAAAAAATAATGTAAGTGTTGTGTGAGAAGGATTTGGCAAAGTAAGGGGGGAGGAATGTGGAGGATTTATTTTTTTGTTTTATTTTATTTTTGTTTTTGCCAAATCCTGAGAGAGAGAGAGAGAGAGAGAGAGAGAGAGAGAGAGAGAGAGAGAGAGAGAGAGAGAGAGAGAGAGAGAGAGATATTGTGTTAGCGAGCGAAAGTAGTTAGGTTAACGATCGTTTGTGGTGAGAAAGACTGTTGGTTTAAATGAGATTGTTTGTTTACATTTTTTAGTTAGGTTACGACAGTGGTGAATGTTTCGGAGCGAAGGCTTTTTTTGATTGACTGCGTCCTGAGTCAGTTGTGTGAACGCTGGAATTATTATTTTTCTTTACCAGCGAGGAAGTGATTTTTGATTTTCTGAGCCGTGATTCCTCCTTATGAGAGATTGTTTTTTGAGAGTTGATTTATTGTTGCTGACCAGGCCTGTAAATAAGGATTTTGTTTGGACTGCTCTTTTGGACTACGATTGTTGATGACCTGGCCTGTACTTGATTGTGTTGGACTGCGCTTTTGGATTGCTGAACCGATGATGACCTGGCCTTTGTATTTGGATTGTTGATGATGATGATAATGATGATGATAATGAAGATGAGGATGATGACTACCACCCAATTCAGCGAGGCAGTTGTGGCAAATTTCCACACAGTTTAATCTGTTATTTAAAAAGCGGTGATTGTGGTAGTTGCCGTAAAAGACTGTCGGCTGTGTTGGTGTTCATATATATATATTTATTTTTGGTGTTGGTGTGCGGTGTAATTTAAGTTTGTTAGGTTTTTTTTTTTTGCGTTTATTTGAATGGTGTTACGTTGTTATATTTACTGTTGTTTATGATTAGTGTTAAGTATTTTGAATGTGGATGGTTTTGGTTGGATTTATTGTAGTTAGTAAGAAATATATAGTTTTAAGGTTATGTTCTGTTTTGTTTATTTCGTCCTTTTTGTCTAAGAGTCTGGTTTTAGATAACGTCAGGGGAAAGTTTGTGTTGTGGGACCATTGTCAGTAGGTGTGATTCAGGGTGTGGGGCTTGTTTTTTTTAACATCCCGCCACATTATTTTCATTTATCTTCCATACACAATAAACAATAAATGTGGCGGGATGTTTAAAAAACAAGCCCCACACCCTTAAATCACACTTACAGACAATTGTCTCCTCTACACAAACTTTCCCCTGACGTTATCTAAAACCAGACTCTTAGACAAAAGGACAAAATAAACAAAAACATAAAAAACTTAAATTACACCGCACACCAACACCAAAAATAAATATATATATATGAACACCAACACAGCCGACAGTCTTTTACGGCAACTACCACAATCACCGCTTTTTAAATAACAGATTAAACTGTGTGGAAATTTGCCACAACTGCCTCGCTGAATTGGGTGGTAGTCATCATCCTCATCTTCATTATCATCATCATTATCATCATCATCAACAATCCAAATACAAAGGCCAGGTCATCATCACACTTACTGACAATGGTCTCCACAAAACAAACTTTCCCCTTACGTAATCTACAACCAGACTCTTGGACAAAAGGACAAAACAAAACAAAACATAAATCCTCCACAATTTGATTGCAGATGAACCCCCATTCTTAATAATATACTGGGTAACATGAGATTATGCCTCATAGTCCTTGGCTTAAAGGATGTAACTCCATACATTATCATGGCATGTTGATATTGTTAGAAACAAAGGAAGTAAAATGGTATTTATATGAAAGATATTGTATGAATGCCCATACTTAATGATGCTTTTTTAGACTTGCCTTCTTGACTTAGGCTTTTCAAGTGACAGAAAATCTAAATTTTATGGGCCGTAATTTTCTTTGATATGCATGTGAGCAAGTTACTGCATAAATTTCTATTGACGACCATCTTCATGGGATTAAAAAGTCCAACCAAGATTTCTCAGTGAATTTTATATACGAATATTGTACATATGCCTTCAGTGCTTTAGGCTCTATTGCTAAATAAGTTTTGGTAGCACTTAATATCTAAACCCAGTATACATTATTTTGTAACACTTTGGTCTACCTTTGTCACCAGATTGTTTAGATAGTTTTATTGCTATTTTGTTTCAACTTAACTAATATCTTTTTGTTTATCAGTCAATGAACTGAATATAACCGATGGAAATTATATTCATTACTTTTGAGCTCAACTCCGCTGTCGCCTTGTATCAGACATGCTGGTCGCAGATAAACTTATCTTACAGATTCGACTCAACATTACAGTCGCAGCACTTCCTAATTAGTGGCCTGGATAAACTGCCTATTGATGACATTTGTGATTACATTACAACGCTAAGACCTAGTAAAGTATTTAGCATTTAAAGACACTCAGGCCTTATACAAGGATGTAAGAGTTCTGTGCTGAGGCACCAGTTAGGTGATAACTGAGAGGTGAGGTGAATACAACTAAGGTGAATGCAACTAAATTTATTTCAACGGATCATGAGTGTTTATACCAGCCATTCCAAGCAAGAACGGCACAAAATTCAAAACAAGGATTCATGAAAATACAGGCTTAAACAGTTTATCAGTGCGAGGTGATCGCAATATTGATATATGCCAAAAAAACAGAAATACCATTACAATTTACGAATGTGTGTGATCCACAAGCAATACATGGCTTCCCCTGTGAAAAACATACATGCAAAATAGGGTGCCCTGGTCTGGAAAGGAGCACTGTAGGAAATACGCAGGTTTAGGGCGATCAAAGGAGACCCAGTCTTCTTTGCCACGAATGTTCCGTATGAATGCCCACGTTGTTTAAGGAGACCGTCCGCCATGGTGTTTTGACATATATACCAACTTTCAGAAATCAAAAATCATTTCATTGCTTCTATGTATGCATAATCATATCATACATGCTCTCCAGAAGTTTCAGCCAATTATTTTTATAAATAATGAAGATATAGTGGTCTTTAGATGATGACGTCATCCATACTGAGTCATCTGCATGACTGAGTTTGACAGAATCGTTGTTGTTTATTTTTTCATATATATAGCGATTTTTTTTCACTTATATTTAGAAACCTCGTACGTCTGGCAGAAATGGAAGGCATTGGTAGAGGGTAGGTGAACGAAAACTACGAGCTATGAGAACAGCAGCCAGATTTTCCAAAGACGTATAGAAGTTATAAGGCATATGTTTGTTTACTTACAGTTCGTATGTACATTGTGTTTTCACAACGTCCTCGGGAACTTTATAGCAAAGCCAATGTTACCTAAGCTCATAGGAATAACAAAAAGTAAGCAGAGAACAAGAAAAAAGAACCAAGAAGAGAGGGAAACATGAATAAGAGTACAAAGCTGAAACATGCTAACTAAAACTCTGGCAACAATGAGAGGCCGCTGGCAACTCATGACACCCTTACGCCAAGTGTAATAGTAAACTTAGGATTTAAATACCTCGTTTAGGGTGCATTTATGTAGGAGTAAACAATAAAAGTACAAAGTAAATTTATCATAATAATGTTATCTTGATTTCTTTATGAAAAGCGAAAATTTGTTGCAAATCATTAGGAGCTCATAACTCAAAAACATACTTATTCACACTTGGGTACATTTTTATCATTTATTTATTGTTCGATTTTAGAGGGAAAGATATAATTGAAAATGGGAATAAAAATCCCACAATCTTAAGTACCAGAATTTTGATTTTCCTTTTTCCCATTTTGTTTTCATGAATATTTTATGTCTAGACAAAGAAAATTGAGAAAAAAATCATTAAAAAAAGAAAAGGGAAAATAAAAAATCTGTCACACAGAATTATTCGATTTATAAAGAAGTTTTATTGGTATGATTTTCAAAACAATTGGTGTCATATTAGTGGAGAAAAATGTACCTAATTTTTGTTTTGTTTAAATCATGATTTATACTGATATATCAAAAAGTTTTTGATCAAATGACTTGAAATTTTTATATGAGGAAGGTATCCTATATGTCTAAAAGAAATTGTGTATTTTGAGTAGTTGGGAAAAAAATATTCATGGCATGGCGGACGATATTGCAAATCGTATAAATCATTCTTTAACACAGGCAGCTTTCTTTATTCCCTTGTTGATTAACCTGTTAATAAACGTATGACACCAATTTCTTATAATCATATTTAGACGTCGGTAATTAATTCTCAAGTAAGATTATTTCTGTGATAAAGATTTTTAAAGTATATAAATATTTTCATTATCATGTTGATCATGTAATATTTTTTTAAGAGAATACAAAACTTTTCTTTATGTCAACAATTGTTTTACTAATGGCAGTTTTTTATGACATTTGGAAATTCCCCCCAGATAAAGGAAGTGCTGGTGTTCTTGGGCCTACTCGTCATCTTTGTCCTCGGCTATGGTATAGCATCACAAGGCTTACAGCATCCTTCAAGAAGAATTCCTTCCTTGAACATATCGTCTATTGGTATGATCTTTGAAGATGTTCTGTTGACACCGTATTGGCAAATGTATGGTGAACTTCTCCTAGATGAAGTTGAGGGTAAGTATTAAGTACTAATACTGTATATATAGCATCAGTCATTAGATTTAATCATATCTCGAATACAAAGCCTTTTTTATTTTTTTTTTATTTTGCGTATAGGTAGTGTCATAGCCTCTATACCATGGTCTTCCACTGTCTTGGGATAGAGTTCTCTTACTTGAGGGTACACTTGGGCACACTATTCTATTTAATTTCTCTTCCTCTTATTTTGTTAAAGTTTATATAGGCGATATCTATTTTGATGTTACTCTTCTTAGAATATTCTATTTTTCCTCTTTCCTTTCCTCACTGAGCTATTTTCCCTGTTGGAGCCCCTGGGCTTATAGCATCCTGCTTTTCCAACTAGGGTTGTAGCTTAGCAAATAATAATAATAATAATAATAATAATAATAATAATAATAATAAGCGCATTTCCTTTTATTCATAACGTTTTGGATCTCTTTTTCAAATATTTTTGTTATGATAGTTTTTTGTTTGTTTTTATCTGCAATTTACTATTCTTATCTCAATTTAGCTCATTTCCTTTTCATATGTATTATATTTCTATTATTTTTTGGAAGCTTTTAATGATCTACAGTATATGTCCTGTTCTATGTTGATTAATAATAATAAAAAAAAAATAAAAAAAATAAAAAGATAAACCAGGGATATCGTTCAGAAAATTTATTAACTAATCAAAAGAATGCCTACTCACGTGTGTAGAAAATTTGAAGAAGATTCATGAAAAAGAAATAGAGAAAATTTTAAAACTACGCTTCCTCACATAGCCTAACCATATTTTTTTTTTTCATATATTTGACAGGGGAAAAATATTAAAACATAAAATATGGAAAAATTGCTTTGGTCACTTTAAAATTCAATCATTCAAGATTCCATAGAAAAAAACTGCATATAAATATCCATAAAAATATAAAAGTAGCGACAGATTGTATGGTAAAAACTTACTTTAGAATGCTCCAGCGGCATACTGCAGGTCCCATTTCAGGTTCTTGATTCAAGTTTTCCGCCTTGTTGGGGAGTCCATTAGCTTATCTAATTTTCTTAAATAGCCAGCTACTGCAGCCGACAATGGAATCCCAAATTCTTCATGGAGGGAGGCCTCAAAATAACCAGCGTTGTACCTTGCAACAGCCGTTGCAACGACAAAGTCCACCACCCTCTTTGATGTTTGGGACACCGATTCCACATTCAATGATGAAGGGATTCATTTCGATTCTGGGTTAGGCCCTTCAAACATTTCTTCATCGTTTCATCAGTCGTTAATCTATCATATATTGATTTAAAAAAAGGCCAGTTCATCATCTCCCAAACGAAAATACACTTTCATGTTTTTGTGGGATGGTGGCACTTCACCATTTGCAATCACCCTCTTGTAGAAACACCACGAGACCTTTCCTTTTGAACACAGGTGATGCTATGGCTTTTCATCGGTCGAGGATCTCATTTCTCAACTTTTCCACAGATGTCCCTACCATTCTTTTCAATGAGACCGAGAAATAATATCGCAAATGGTTTATTACAACGTCGGTCAGTTTGTCATGAGCTCCCAATGAAAGTTTTCTTTTCTTCTTTTTGGGAGCTGTCCCTTCTGCTTCCTCTGACACTATAAATTTCCTCTCACCTTCATGTACAATGTATCAAAATCGTTTGGCAACATGATTTACGCATTCGGCTTTTTCAACTGGGGCACTCCCTGCCATACGGCCCAGTGCCATTATTCATTCCCCTGAGTGCTGCAAATGCGTAGCTGTCACCGTCGGATATTATTTCGTTATATCTTAGATTATAATTGGTTGAACGGTTCCACATCTCAACAACAGAGATTGCCTCCATCCCGCCTGAAGGTCCTTCATAATTTTGCTGGCACTCAAGAGTCCACATAATCGTTCAGCCAATCTACATACTCAGCATGAGAAATTTTTCCCTTCTCCATCAACGACTTTTTTTTTTTTTTTGTCTCACATTTCACATAATTTACTCATTACGTGATAGTCTGCACCCACACCAAAATTACTTTTGTGGCCCCGACGGTGCCATGACCCATCGAAGATCACAAAAACATCAACACAATCACTAGTATCTTTGCATATAACTTTATATGTACATCTGCCATAGATTTACGAGCCATGTTCTTTGTACATTCTGTTTATATATTGCATATCTAGTAAAAGTCGAGTACCTGAAATTTCTTGGCCCCATATAACACGTTAATTTCTCGGCACTTAAATGGCCCTTTCCAACAATAAACAAGCATAGACAAACATAAGTGAAATCGGGTGCTTTCTTGGTTTCATCATAATTCATAAGCCACATGGCCACAGCTAAAACATGTCATCCCTTTCATGTATGTATCCAGCTGGTGGTGAATATACAGTATTTAACACCCAATTTCTTATCACAACACACGGGGCACGCCAAACTAGCAACGAAATCAATAACAGAATTTCCATTTGGAATAGGTCTTGGATCAGACTTTTCTTCACATGCTTTCCTTTCCCTGGCTACCAATCTCTTTCTCTTTATAGCATTTGTGAGCACGTGTTTTCGAACTACTAGATCGACTCTCTGTTACAACCACTTGTTTTTTCTTTGCTAAGTCAATTTTCTTCGCCCTCCTGGCTTTAGCAAGTTCTTGCCTACTAATTACAGTCTTCTTGCGTTTAGGCATGTTTCTAGCTGCCTAAAATCGACGAAAAAGGTATAAAAATGACGAAATCAAGTAAAAAGCCCAAGAAAAGGGCAACACACTTAACTCTCTCACAAAGTCAATGAGACACTGATCATAAACTCTTCACTGAAGGGCTGAAGGCTTTACACGGAAAGGGTATTAAAATGACGAAATCAAGTAAACAGTCCGAGAAAAGGGCAACACACTTAACTCACTCACAAAGTCAACGAGGCACTGATCATAAACTCTTCAGTGTCTTGACTGAAGGCTTTACATGGAAAGGGTATTAAAATGACGAAATCAAGTAAACAAACCGAGAAAAGGTCCCTACCAAAGTCAATGAGACAATGATCGTAAACTAACTCTTCTTCAGTCTTCACCGAAGGGCGAAGGCCTTACACGAGCCTCACTGTTTGGCTTAGAAGAAAAGTTGCCAATGTTTTAATTTATAAATAAGAAAAAAATATTTGAGCAATAAACAATCAAAACCAAACAAAAACAGTTTTGACAGATGTCACGTATTATTTACTATGACTCGGCCTCACGTGCTCACCGTGGTCACGTTATTAGTATAATAAAATAATAAAAATAAAATACTTATTGATCGAGTTTCGTTCTGAAACTTCAGAAGAATTTTACCGAATCGTAGCAGAATTTTTCAGTATGTTTAATTGATATTTAAAAAAACTTCGATTTTTCGCCTAAAAAGGAATAAAGTGCCCCTACTGAGAGTTAGAAGCTGAAGACCTGTTATGAGAACAGTATTCAGAATATGGTAGAGTGAAAGAATTGAAACATTCCCTCAGGATAGATTGATCACCTAAAACCTTAAGTGTCTTTTTCCATTTGACAATTTTTTTATCAATTAAAAAAACAAAAAAGCAAATCGGCGGTAAATTTGTCACGCTTAGAATTTTAGGTGTGATTCTCGACAACAAATTTACTTTTGAGGAACGCATTAGGTCTGTGTCTTCTTCAATTGCACAAAAAAATTTCTTATTGAGAAAGTATTTTAAGATTTTCGGTGATCAATCTATTCTAAAGAAGTGTTTTAATTCTTTCATTTTTACCTTGTTTTGAGTATTGTTCTTCTGTCTGGTCTTCAGCTACTGATGTTCCTGATCTCTGGCACCGTCGTTCAATTAGTTCGTTATGGATATTGCATAAGATTTTTCATAATTCTGATCATCGTTTACATTTAGATCTTCCCGGACAGTTCCATCCTGTTCGTAATACTAGGCATGCAGTTAATTCTAATAGTCAGGCCTTCTCCACCAGGAGGTTCAGTACAACACAGTATACAAGAAGTTTTATTCCGGCTATGAACAAGTTGTGGAACGATCTTCCTAATCGGGTAGTTGAATCGGTATAACTTCAAAAGTTCAAACTTGCAGCAAATGGTTTTATGTTGAATAGGCTGACATAAGTCCTTTGATAGTTTATATATCAAATATATGTTTTAATGTAGTTAATGTTTTTAAAATATTTTATATTCATTTTCATTGCTTCTTATATTGTTTATTTATTTCCTTATTTCCTTTCCTCACTGAGCTATTTTTCGCTGTTGGAGCCCTTAGGGTTATAGCATCTTGCTTTTCCAACTAGGGTTGTAGCTTAGCTAGTAATAATAACTTCCTTTCCTCACTAGGCTATTTTTCCCTACAGGAGCCCTTGGGCTTATAGCATCTTGCTTTTCCCACTAGGGTTGTAGCTTAGCTAGTAATAATAATTTCCTTTCCTCACTGGGCTATTTTTCCCTGTTGGAGCCCTTGGGCTTATAGCATCTTGCTTTTCCATCTAGGGTTGTAGCTTAGCTAATAATAATAATAATAATAATAATAATAATAATAATAATAATAATATTGTGTTGACATTCACTCAAAAGCAAATATTCCTCTTAGGTAGCGATAAAGACTTGTGCACAGCTAGTAATAATAACTCCCTTTCCTCACTGGGCTATTTTTCTCTGCTGGAGCCCTTGGGCTTATACTAGAAGGGGTGGCCAACCTATGGCGCGATTACACGATTACAAGTGGCGCACTATACCCTAGAGATGATAAAAGTGAAAAACATGCTTTAGTGTTCATGTTTAATCCTTTGCTTTACAACTGCTACATCTGTCCACACACACACACACACACACACACACACACACACACACACACATATATATATATATATATATATATATATACATATATATATATACATATATATATATATATATATATATATATATATATATATATATGTATATATATATATATATATATATATATATATATATATATATATATATACATATACATATATATATACATATATATATATATATATATATATATATATATACATATATATATATATATATATATATATATATATATATATATATATATATATATATATATAAAATGATTGTATGTATAACCGCCAAATATGTCCAAATCACCATACTTAAAAAGGATTGAAAGCAGGTTAAAATTTGTGTGGCGTATCTGAATTAGAAGTGAAATAAAAATGATGCATGGGAAACAAAAGGTTGGCCACCCCTGGCTTATAGCATCTTTCTTTTCCAATTACGGTTGTAGCTTAGCTAATGATAATAATAATAATAATAATAATAATAATATTAATAATAATAATAATAATAATGTATTGACATTCAAAAGCAAATATTCCTCTTAGGTAGCGACAAAGACTTGTGCCACCAGGGGTCCTGTACCCTAGACGCCTCATGCCGCCTTGAAAACAACACCTGCACAACAACTAGAGCGAATTGTGTCTGCGAAAGTGCTGCTGACTATTCCTGGGTTGTTAGTGTGCTTCTCTTTTTCTATCTTATCATTGGAAACATCATGCTTCTTAATCTCCTCATTGCTATTTTCACGTAAGTTTTGATGATTATTCTGTTTTGCTTTGGTATTAAGAATTAAATGCATGGCTGTATTTATTAAAATATAATTTTTTTTCCCAATAACAGGGATTTTTATTTGATTTTATAAAACCCTTAATCATATATATGCCGTTAATAGTGTCCGGAATGATTTTGATGATGATTCTGTTTTGCTTTGGTATCAAGAAGTAAATGCATGATTGTATTTATTGAAATATCTTTTTTTCCAATCATAGAGATTTTTTGTTTATTTTATAAAATCCTTAATCATATATACGCCATTAATAGTTTCCAGAATGTTCCAATGTTCACCAATAAAATAAATTGCTAAATGTATTTCCCCAAAAATTAAAAAAAAAAGTATCAGAAAGATGAGAGAAAACTCAGAAAAGTGAAAAAAAAATCAAATAATTCCTTAAAGGGAAATGCTAGTTTCCTTATGCATAGCATAAGAATAAAAGAAAGTCAGAAGAAACAAATGAAATAACAAAGCAAAATGACTAAAGAAAGCCGGAGCTATTTTGAACAGTACTCATGCATCATCCGTATTTGTGGGTCTAAATTGAAGATATAAGCATATGTCATGGTGAAAGCCATAACGTTCGCCTTTATAGGGAATGATATAAGTAAAAGAATTTTATGTTTTTTTTTTTTTTTTTTTTATTTTATCTTATTTTTTTTTTTTTATTCAACTGACTACATTCTCTCCAGCGAGGCTGGATTGCAACTTATAAAGTAGTTGGCAATAGATTTGCTTACGTTCTATTTACACAACGCATAATCTTATAGCTTATATCAACAGTTTAACAACAAAGTTGAACTGTCCCTTCAGATAGTAATAGTAATAATAACAATAGGGAAGTGGGGAATATGGGGAAAGGAAGAGTACCCCTGGATACAATCCAGTTTATAGCTCAAAGGCAGGTACTCGGGAGGGGGAAGATTAAGGAAATAGGGAGAGAGAGAAGTACAGGAGAAGAATAAAAGAGAGGGGCAGACCCCTTTGCGATATTAGGGTATTGGTATTATTCCATATGGTGGTGTTTCCAGGACACCCTAAATTTACTGAGGGCGCAATTGCTGATGGCACATCTTTTATGGTAAAACATTTGATTAATTATAGAGAAATATTGAAAATCTGTTACCATGGTATTACTTTTCAAATTTGCATTGCTTGGGAAAAAATTCCTATTTGTCCCTTTACCTTAGGAATAACTCCTATCACAACCTTGAAGACGTCTTTGAATTTAACGATAAGCTCGTGGCAATAGACTGTATAGTAGGACTATCAAAGCTTTTGTTAGCTGTTATAGCTTTTAACAGTATACATGCCACACTTCCCTTATGTGTTATGAACCAGTACGGGCATTGGGGGTAAAAAGGACGGAATAATTACCCTTTTTAACCGTGCGGAGTTTTACTTCAGAGTTAGACTCGTTTTCTAATTTTTTTTTATTGCTGATTCTTTGATTTAATCCTTTTTCTAATGCATAACTCCTGAACATTTGTTTTCTCGAATTTTGGTGGAGTTAGCTCAAGTATCTCTCCTAGAGCTGCTGTATAATTTGATACTGTATGAATTGTAACCATTTGCTTCCATTGGTTAAATGTTCTGGTTATCTATAACGAACGCAAACTTCCTTAATGAAACGGCCATGCCCATTGTTAGACAAAATAATCAAAGTGAAGCAAAACAGGTAGTTCTAAAATGAGACCGAACAACAAGCAAACTACAAGGAGATTGAATTACCATCTATCAAATGTCTAACATTTTCAACTCCTAACCGACTGGATTTTCTTGGTAAAAATCTTTTAAATAAAACCTGTAAAGAAAGATTCAATTGATGATGTTTCCAATGCAGTTAAATGCAGCATGTACCTACGACGGATTGATTTCGTGATGATCTAGAAAAATTACAAATTCACAAGAGTTTTTAAGTAGATGTACATAAAGAATTGATAAATTTAATCACTATAGTCGATTCTTTTTAGTGAGGCAAATTTACACCGACTTGCAGGGGTGCCCTTCTAGCTCGAAAATGTTTCCTGATCGCTGATTGGTTGGACGAGATAATTCTAACCAATCAGATGGCAGGAAACTTTTCCGAGCCAAAAGGGCACCGCTAGGAGTCAGTGCAAATGCACCTCATTAAAAAAAATTGAGTATAGGTAGCTGAGAATTACAATAACGTTAAATAGTCTAAATTTGAGATTTTTTAGTACACAATTAATTAAAAATTAAGATTTTTAATTTCTGTCCTGATTTACTTGCTGCAGATATGTGTTTGATGAGGTGCAAGAAAACAGCATGGAGTTGTGGAAGTTTGAGATGTATCGCCTTATCCGAGAATTTGACCTTAAACCTGGCCTTGTCCATCCTTTTGTAATATTTGAGTATACTTGGAGGCTTTGCAAGAAAATATGGAAACTTACCTGCCGAAAATCAAAGGAAAATTGTAAGTTTTCTCAATTTTGTATTTTATTTTATTAGAAAGAAAAATTTGATATTTCAAATGTATAAAGATAGATAAACTTAAGTTTCACTTGTCAAGTTTGAATTAATATAAAAAATTCAAATTTTTGTAATTTCTTTTATTAGAAAGAAAAATTTGGATATATTTCAAATGTTTAAAGATAGATGCACTTAAGTTTCACTTGTTAAGTTTGAATTAATATTAAAAATTCAAACTGATTCCATTTGTTATTTTCACTAAATGTTCGCATTTTGTAGCCTAGTTCTGTGTTTGAAGTATCTAGCAATTTCGAAAGCTAAAGAAATTCCTCCCATTAAAGTGACTTTAGATGGCAGGAGGGTTAATCACACCATCACTCTCCCTCCCCAATCAATAAGATCTCAATTTGCAAATATATATAGTCGTAAATCTTTTTTTGTTAAAATACAAAATAGTTAGAAAATTGAGTGACTTAATGCAGAGCTATCAGTGGAAAACTATTTATTTTAGCAGACTGAAAACCTCTGTCAAGGCTGAACAATTTTAACCCCCCCCCCCCGCCCCCAACAAAGGTTCTTCATCAAAATCCATATTTCTCCCAAAATATAGACTTTTGTTGTCAGTTATAATACCAGTCTGGTTAAAGGTTAGCAAAAATCAACATTAGAATAAAGTGTGGTTTAGGGGAGGGGTGGGCGGGTGTTAAAAGATTCTAACATTGTGTTAATAATTTTTTTTTATTGAGAAGGTTGAAATAAGTTTTGTTTCAATTTAACTGTTTTTAATATTTCTAATTTTCGGTGTATTTTTTTTCTTTTCTACACTGGGCTGTTTTTCTTGTTGAAATGCTGAGGCCTGTAGCATTCTGATTTCCAATCTAGGGTCGAAGCTTCACTATTGATAATGAACAAGAGTTTTATTTTTCAGCTTGATCATATTTGTTTTTGCAATGGGGTTATGATTAATCATTTAACAAGGAAGGTAGTTTCCACCATTGAAATTTAGCTTTATTAGTATTATAAAAAAGGTTATTATTTTTTCATATTTTTAACATAACTGTGATTAGGACAAAATTATCCCATATATTTACAGTGTTTTATGAGTTATTGTATGCTAGTATTATGGCAGCAATTATTTCAAGCATATCTTATGATAATGATAATTATTTATAAGGACCTTACAAAAACATCAAACTTGTTACCATCTTTATACCATAATGTTTTGTATATTGTCAGTTTCTAATTTGTAATAATTGATCATCTTTTTTTTTTTTATTCAATCTCATTTTAGTGGAAGAGTACATGAAGGAAACTCTGGATGCGCTGAAGGTCTTTGAGAAAGAAGCCATATTGAACTACTGTTCCAATCTTGCAGTGGCCCAAGAGCAACGGATAGACAATCGGGTCAAAAGGATGTCAGAGAAGTGAGATTTTGCTACTAGAAAATTTTTTAGATGACAATACGTATGGTGATATATTCAAACTTTACAAGTAGAATATATATATATATATATATATATATATATATATATACACATATATATACATATATACATATATATATATATATATATATATATATACACATATATATACATATATACACACACACACACACACACATATATATATATATATATATATATATATAAATATAATTGTATATATATGTATATATATACATTATATATATTTATACATATGTATATACTGTATATATATATATGTATATACAGTATACATTATATATATTTATATATATGTATATATATGTATATATATATATGTATGTATATATATATATATATAATATATATATATATATTATATATATATATATAATATATATATATATATATATATATATATATATATATATATATATATATATATATATATATATATATATATATATATATATATAATGTAGACAAGAAGAAAAAACCCTTTCAAAATTATTTTTTTAATTTTCACTTAGTATTAGATTTGAACAATATGATATTCAATGTTTCTAATTCCATAATTTTATTCTTATTATTCAGTTGAAAAAAAATATTTTTCCTTTCAGAATAGACAGAATTACGAAGTACATTGAACAAAAAGAAGAACTTGAGGAGATGTAAGTAAATCATTCAGTTGATTGATTATGTTATAAAGTAAAGATTTTATTACAGAGGAGATAAAAACCGACATAAGTGTTAGGGAAAGAAGCTTTACTTCTACATGATATAAGAAACCAGCCAAGGACATACTAAATGTTATGAGACCTGCACTTAAGGGTAGTGAATTCAACTTTGACTACTCGAATGTTCCGAAATATGACGTAATTTCTCATTTTCTCACCACTTCTAATCGCTTATTCTTATAAAAAAATAAATGAAGAGAAGAATAATAGCAAATGAGGGTAATAATGGAAAACAACAGGGAAGCTATTTAATAGAACTGCTGGCACTACAAAGAATGTAGGTAGTAGGTTGGCCAGGTCACCAGCCGCCCGTTGAGATACTACCGCTAGAGAGTTAAGGGGTCCTTTGAGTGGCCAGACAGTAATACATTGGATCCTTCTCTCTGGGTACGGTTCATTTTTCCTCTTGCCTACACATACACCGAAGAGTCTGCCCTATTCTTTACATATTCTCCTCTGTCCTCATGCACCTGACAACACTGAGATTACCATACAATTCTACTTCTCTCAAGGGGTTAACTATTGCAATGTCATTGTTCAGTGGCCACTTTCCTCTTGGTAGGGTAGAAGAGACTCTTTAGCTATGGTAAGCAGCTCTTCTGGGACAAGGACACTCCTAAATCAAACCATTGTTTTCTAGTCTTCTGTAGTGCCATAGCCTCTATACCATGGTCTTCCACTCTCTTGGGTTAGAGTTCTCTTGCTTGAGGGTACACTCGGGCACAATATTCTATCTTATTTCTCTTCCTCTTATTTTGTTAGTTTTTTATAGTTTATATACGGGATATTTGATTTAATGTTACTCTTCTTGAAACATTTTATTTTTCCTTAAGTTTCCTTTCCTCACTGGGCTATTTTCCCTGTTGGAGCCCCTGGGCTTATAGCATCCTGCTTTTCCAAATAGGGTTGTAGCCTAGCAAGTAATAATAATAATGCATCATACAGCATAGCATACTGAATTATTTTATTTCTTACGTATGACACATGCCTAAATTAAGTAATGAACACAGTCTACAATAACGATTAGGAATATGTTTATTTAGTACATACCTTTCAAGTATAGGCTAAGATAACCTTGGGTAGGCTAAGGTAAACTGACTATAAGTCTACTGAATCCACACGAATGTACCGGTTGATAAAATTGCGAACTTAGATTCAGCTAAACGGATTCATAATTTCATACCCTTAGTGCTAACTGTAACTTAGCAAGGGGAGAGTATAAATTCGGTGAATAAATTCTCTTGTATAACTGACTTTGGAATCAAAGTCTGTATTGTCGAGTTTTTATTTGATAATGATTATCTCAATGAATTATTTCTTTTTTATATATGCATATGGGTACTTATACAAATTAAATTTCCAAAGACAAACATATAAGTTGACAAAACCCCCATGAAAATTCTGGATTCCTTTGCATAAGTAAGCATTTGATAGAATTTATACCAAGATACTGTATATTATATATACTCTATAGTGCATATGTACATATTATATATATATATATATATATATATATATATATATATATACACACAGTATATATATATATTATATATATAATATATGTATATATATTATATATATAATATATATATGTATATATTATATATATAATATATAATATATATATATATATATATATATATATATATATATATATGTGTATATATATCTATATATATATATATATATATATATATATATATATATATACACACTCACATATATATATATGTAAATATATATACATATATATATATATATATATATATATATATATATATATATATATATACAAGCACCTGGATCTGGACCTTGTAATAACATACGTCCAAAAATTCTTAAAGTGAATAAAAAGGAATTTTATAATTCATTGCAACTAGTAACAGGATAAGAAAAATGTCTGAATCAAATGGTGTCTGAGTATTTGAGGGACTTGATTGACTCTTGATTTAAAATTCTTTTGATAAGTTTAAGTTTCAGCGGAATCCAATTGGTACATTTTAAGTTTCAGCGAAATCCAATTGGTACATTTTAAGTTTCAGTAAAATCCAATTGATACATTTTAAGTTTCAGTGAAATCCAATTGATACATTTTAAGTTTCAGTGAAATCCAATTGATACATTTTAAGTTTCAGTAAAATCTAATTGATACATTTTAAGTTTCAGTGAAATCCAATTGAAACATTTTAAGTTGCAGTGGAATCCAATTGATACATTTTAAGTTTCAGTGAAATCCAATTGGTACATTTTAAGTTTTAGTAAAATCCAATTGATACATTTTAAGTTTCAGTGAAATCCAACTGATAGATTTTAAGTTTCAGTGAAATCCAATTGATACATCTTAAGTTTCAGTGAAATCCAATTGATACATTTTAAGTTTCAGTAAAATCCAAATGATACATTTTAAGTTTCAGTGAAATCCAATTGATACATTTTAAGTTTCAGTGAAATCCAATTGATACATTTTAAGTTTCAGTGAAATCCAATGTTATAAACGTTAGTTTGTATTGTACTGGAATATAGACCATATTTTAAGATATCGTAGTTTTTAGCAATAAAGAACTTAAGATAATTAAGTAGGCATAAGACTGAAAAGTTACTTCTCGCCTTTTAAGTACCAACTGTAACCTCACCTCTCACTGAATGTTTGCTACTGTATTTTTCGCAAAATTTACACTGTTGAAAATTTGCAGTGAAAAACGGTAAAAATCCTGGAATAAATGTTGCCATGTATTTACCGTATTAAAAACATATATAATGACGTAAACAAGTGATATTACGATCACCAACCCGTAAAAGATAATAACAAAGTAGGGTAAAATTACGGTCACCTGTATTTTACTGAAATACGGATGAGGATAGTATAATTGTACGGAGAATTTCCGATTAAAATTACGGTTTTTTAAGAGTGTACACAGGCACAGGAATTAAATACCCTAAATATGGCACTACTTATGCATCAATGATATTATGTATGAGGTATTACCACAGTACTGGTTTTTATTTTTGTAAAAACTTAAGTAAAACATTTTCTTTTTATATCAAAGTAAGAAGGGAAATGCAATACTTTAATTATAGTAGCCACATGACGATAGAAATATCATGTAGCTTGCTGACTTTTATATAGTAATGTCGGTATTGAGATGAATTAGAAATACTTTACGAACTGGAGAAAAGACGGAAAAATGGTTCGCAGTAAGGTATAATTGATTAAACACAAAATCATAGCCTCAATGTAAATGGAAAATAATTTATAAATTTTTACTGTGGTCATGTTTGGAAAATGTTTTTAAACTAGATTTCTTTTAATTATAGGATTATTAGAAGCAATGTATTTCCACAATCAAAGATATTTCTATGTAACATAATTCCAAAACGTTGAAATGGTGTTATGTAATATGTATTCATAGTACAAAATTCGGTTTTTTATTTGATGCATTGCAGTGAGGGAGATTTAGAATGGGTAATCCAAGAAGCTGAAAATATGAAACCTGACGTGGAGAGAAGAAGTGCCAGACTTTCCGCAAAATCTCATCGTAAAGAGAGACGAAGATCCATGTTTCCAAAACAGGCTCCTTCTCCTCCCCCAGTGCCATCACCAACAGAGCAGAAGGATGTGGATTTAGAAGAAGATTCATGCCCACTGTTTGCAAAATCATCAGAAGAATTAGAAGATATTTTCAAAGAAGAAGTTTCTGATGAGGACATAAAACAAGAATTAAGTCACCTTCAAGAAGTGGTATGTAATGTTCTTTGATTACGTTTGATAGAATAGTAGGCTAAATGTTATACAGCATATACCAGATTGAACTGGAGTTGGTATTGGTTGCAAACAAGATGATGATAAACTATTACATCACCGCTAAATAAAATGGGAAAAATTGGTAAAGAGATGTTTCAGGAAGCGCGGTATTAAAATAATTCAGCTGACACGGTTTCCTTAAGGATACACATGTTTTATTAGTAGTTTCCTTCACTATTGCTCAAGCCAAGGATATACATGTTTTATTAGCCCTTGGTATGACTGGGAGTTACTATAGTCAATTTTTTTTTTCAATGAGGCGCATTTGCACTGACTCGCAGGGGTGTCCTTTTAGCTTGGAAACGTTTCCTAATCGCTGATTGCTTGGATAAAATAACTCTAACCAATCAGCTAGCAGGAAACATTTTCCGAGCTAAAAGGGCACCCCTGCGAGTCAGTGCAAATGCACCTCATTAATAAAAATTGAGTATAGTTCCTGCTTATTATAAGTGAAGTTAGTCTTAGATACTCTCTCATCTAACCTCATAGACCATGGATTATTTCTTGTATTACTTCCACTCAAAGGAAAAGTTCTGCATTTTGAATCAAGGATTCTGTGATATTATTGGTGTCTATCACTTATTTCATGAGAGTAGTCTTAGGTAATGTGGATTAGGTCAGCGAAATGGTGGTTGTGTATGAGACATCCGGCTTGTTTTGTGCAGATGAGCCAACAGTGCATGCGAGTCCTCAAGTTTAGAAATTTCCCTAGAGATAAAGGACATTTAATTCTGAAACTATTCAGCAGGTGTGAGTTTTTCATTGTCAGATAAGTCATTTCACAAAGAATATCATAATTGAAAATAATGAAAAATAAATGCCTCGTTACGTACAGAGTCATTTTTATGCTATCAAATGAATGCTGTACACAGCCTTGAATACCTGGCAAGAAAGTCTTCTCTACTCTATCTAAAGTGACATTGGCGATATTGACGCGCATTTTTTGACAGGTACTGCTTGGTTATTTGATAGAAATTTCTTCCATCCTTTCCCATCTGTCCACTCTACTTCCCTCTACTTCCAGGAGTACTAATTTTTTCTTAAATTACATTGCATCCTTTTAAGAGAATTATCATAACTCTGATTCCTCTTCCCTCCCCATTTCTTAAGAATTTTCAATGACAGGGATTAGTCTAGTATATATTTCTTCCTTAACGCTTATTTCTGACATCTATGATATGCTTCCTTAACCGTTCGAAACAAACCGAAAAAAAAAATTGCTATGCCTTATATATAAAATATAAAATTCATTGCTAGTAACAGTAGAGATTAATCTCAAAACATAAATTACCAATCTGGAGTAATCTACTAATTCCTTCTTTTCTCAGAGAAGTTTACCTACATCATCATTATTACATATTAATCTTATTCTCATAAGCCAGGTAAAAAATAGCCATTCGTGTTATCAGCATCAATGAAGGACAGATTTTAATGGAGAATTGCTCTGTTAACAAATCAAAACAGATCAAACCCACCGTTGGATTATGGTTTTGTCTTCAACCTAAAATGTACACTGCATCGCGAATTATTTTGTTTTAAGTTTCCACAGTAGTCACCTGCTATTATTATTATTATTATTATCATTATTATTATTATTACTTGCTAAGCTACAACCCTAGTTGGAAAAGCAGGATGCTATAAGCCCAGGGGTTCCAACAAGAAAAATAGCCCAGTGAGGAAAGAAAACAAGGAAAAATTAGATATATTAATAACTGTAACAACTCTAAAATAAATCTCTCATATATAAACTATAAAAACTTTAACAAAAAAAGAAGAAGAGAAATTAGAGATAAGTGTGCCCAAGTGTGTACCCTCAAGCAAGAGAACTTTAACCCAAGACAGTTGAAAACCATGGTACAGAGGCTATGGCACTAACCCAAGACTAGAGAACGATGGTTTGATTTTGGAGAGTCCTCATAGAAGAGCTGCTTACCATAGCTAAAGAGTCTCTTCTACCCTTACCAAGAGGAAAGTAGCCACTGAACAATTACAGGGCAGTAGTTAACCCCTTGAGTGAAGAAGAATGAATAGTTGATAAATACCCAGTATATCCTAGTCCCTGCAGGTAAAGAATGAAAATCATCACTAAAAGTTAAATATATCTAATATGAATATCGGAACATCAACTAATAGCGAATGATATTTAAAGGAAATACATTAACAAAAATCTTCATTTCAATTCATCCAATCATAAAAAAAATGCAATATGATTCGTAGAGGGCAGAGATACGCTTGTATTGATGGTAATAACTATAATAATAAGAATAGGGAAGTGGGGAATATGGGGAAAGGAAGAGTACCCCTGGATACAATCCAGTTTATAGCTCAAAGGCAGGTACTCGGGATGGGAAAGATTAAGGAAATAGGGAGAAAGAGAAGTACAGGAGAAGAATAAAAGAGAGGGGCAGACCCTCATGCGATATTAGGGAATTGGTATTATAATATGATTCGTAAAATGCAGTTTTTAGTGTCAAATTAAAGACAATCGATTCTTGCTAATCTTGTATGATTTTCAGTAATCTGAAGTATTGGTTTTGGTTGAACTACCTAATACTAATAATAATAATAATAATAATAATAATAATAATAATAATAATAATAATAATACAATATTGCCTCTTGGAGAAAGATTTTGAGTCAAATTAGGAAGAGGGAATTACTGATTATTTTTCACTTAAGGATATCCACTTTCATAATGGGGTGTCTTATCCTAACCAAAATGTTGCCTAATTTTCTTTATGATGATGTGCAGAAGCATCAAATAACTCGCTTATCTTCCACTATATTCACATACTTAATGGTAAGACTCCACAATTTCCTTCCTTTACTGTATTGTATTCTTCTCGTCTTTCTTCCATGAAAGAAACATTTAGTCTGTAGATATTTTTTCCTGTTGTCCAAGGACACAGATTTTACTTTTTTCATAATTGATTAGTCTTTTAGATGTCAAAATTATAATATTAAATAGGAATGGCAATCTCGTAGTAATATATTTAACATGGTAAATTTTGTGAAGATCTTTATTCCCTGTTAACAATGCTTTGTAGAGTGAGATTTTTATGATTTTGTTGCAGGGGAGGGGGCATGGGCGCTATTTCAGTGGGAAGTACATAAGACAGAAAATGATAGAGATAACTCACTTAGCCCTTAATACTGAAAAGGAAATTTTGATGAATTTGTAAAACGATGATTGTTAATGTTAATATTTTTCCTCCAAGAATATTAACAAAGTTCTACATTAGTGAGCTAGTGTAAGTTTAACCAGTAATACCTCAAAAAAAGGTTTCTAGCTCTTTTTTTTTATTTGTAAAGAGGAAAATGGAAAATAATGCACCGGTTCCTATTTCAGGCAAGTACAGCACTGGATGCTATGACCCCATATGCAAAATCTCGAGCAATGACTGCCTTAAGTAGACAGTCTCGCCCTTGGACTCCGGGTGTGGCAGATCACCATAGCCTAGCAAAGTTGGACAATCTGGGTTTTCGTTTGGAAGAGTTAGAAGAGCAAGTTCGTCATTCTCATAAACAGATAGAAAACTTGATGAAATGTGTCCTCGACAAGCTGGACAAAAATCTCCCCCCCAAAGAAAACAAAGGAAAAAAGTAACGGAAAAGCGGCATGTAATCATATAATTTGAGTTGATAATCCTTTCTCCTGAATATTTACTTGTCATAGTAAACATATCAACTATAAAGAGCCCAAATCGTGGTTACAATGTGTTCAGGCATATTAAAACTAAAGTCTTCTAGATGAAAGAAACTGGGAAGCTTCATGTGGCTGTACCTGTGTCCCCTCCATTGATATTAACTACCCAGCTTATTAGTGACTACCTAGGTCATTATTGATTATCCAGCTATTTCTATTGTATGTCTCTTTGCTGTTCAATTCAGAGAGAGAGATGTTCACTTTGTGCTCTTTCCATTCGGTTTTCATTCATGCTTTCTTTTATTGTGAGTAAACAAGTTTTTACATGTATGTGTTTGTCTTCCCTTCTTCTTGTAAGTGTCCTATCTGATTCATTGCTTTATTATTGAATTTACACATTTATTCTTTTTACTGGGTTGTGTAACTTGCTGCCTCAACCTCTGGAGTGGAGTCCTGAAAATAGAAGTGGAGGGATTGGTGTATAGATATCACCAGTATCAAGTCACTATCCCAGAGACTACCTTCTCGAGATATTTTCAACTTGCAATGATCTTAGTGAAATATGTAAGATATATATATCATATAAGATGAAATTCACGTGTCTTATCAAAGTACATCTTTCATGGTTTGAAAAAGAAGATAATCTAAGAGGAAAATATTTTGTTAAAGTATTGTGGTTTTGTGGACAATTTATCTTGGCCTTACAGCGTACAATTGCCCTCAGCAGTACAAAAATTGACCAGAAGATGAATATTCTATCTTAGTTGGATGTCATTATCAGGGAAAAAATAACCGCCTTTTACATCCTTGTTCACAGAAAAAATATTTCCTATGATAAAGGCTGCTAAATATACTTTCAATATGTGATGTTTTGAATTTTGTGGGTGTGTTCAGATTCTAGCAGTGCTTAATCTTCACTAAAACAGTGGATATCCTCTTACACTCTGATAAGAGAAGTGCAGGATTGGCTAATCCCATTACTTAAACAAAAATATAACAAATTATGTTATATCTGGGGAGGGGGAAGGTGTACCACTTCATGAAGAGATAAATGGAAACTACAGTGGCCAAAGGATTACGCAATTGCTTGATTATGAATATTCTTTATGGAGATTTTAAGAAAGTGCTCCAACCTTACATTAGAAATAGCGATAAATGGAAACTACAGTGGCCAAGGGATTACGCAATTGCTTGATTATGAATATTCATTATGGAGATTTTAAGCAAATGCTCCAACCTTACATTAGAAATAGTGGAAACCTAGCTTGGATATTTTGACTAAAAATCATAAGTTTGAGGCCATTCATTATGAAAAGTAATGCTTCAAATCATTCAGATAGGTGGACAAGCATACTTTTAAACTTTCAAAATACAGTCACTCATAAATTATTATTATACAGTGTAGACTGGAAACAGGTTCAGTTTTGTAACTACCGCCAAACAGATTTTCAACAAATCATATTTCAATCGTTTATTTTTTCACTCAAGGGAGTTATTATTATTATTATTATTAAATGCTAAGCTACAACCCTAGTTGGAAAAGCAGGATGCTATAAGCCCAGGGGCCCCAATAGGGAAAATAGCCCAGTGAGGAAAGGAAATAAGGAAATAAGGAAAAATAGAACATTTTAGGAATAGTAACAATATTAAAATAAATATTTCCCATTTAAACTATAAAAACTTTAACAGAACAAGAGGAAGAGAAACTAGATAGAAAAGTGTGCCCAAGTGTACCCTCAAGCAAGAGAACTCTAACCCAAGGCAGTGTAAGACCATGGTACAGAGGCTATGGCACTACCCAAGAATAGAGAACAATGGTTTGATTTTGGAGTGTCCTTCTCCTAGAAGAGCTGCTTACCATAGCTAAAGAGTCTCTTCTACCCTTACCAAGAGGAAAGTAGCCACTGAACAATTACAGTGCAGTAGTTAACCCCTTGGGTGAAGAAGAACTGTCTAGTAATCACAGTGTTGTCAGGTGTATGAGGACAGAGGAGAATCTGTAAAGGATAGGCCAGACTATTCGGTGTCTGTGTAGGCAAAGGGAAAGAACCGTAACCAGAGAGAAGGGTCCTATGTAGTACTGTCTGGCCAGTCAAAGGACCCCATAACTCTCTAGCGGTAGTATCTCAACGGGCGGCTGGTGCCTAGGCCTAGGCCAACCTACTACCTAAACATTACTGCATGGTAGGTCCAAGAAGGAAGTACCAGGCAATGAGTGTCATCTTGATATTTTTATGTATTTAGTGGTTTTTTTTTAAATATCAACCATTTTTAGTTTTCTTAATTTGGGCTAGAGTTTTAGCTTGCAGTATACATTGAAACATCCTCCGCTTCTGGAAGGAAAGGAACAATTCCAGTGAAAAGCTGGAGTTAGGATATACTGTTCCAACTGGAGATAACATCATCTAGAAAATGTTGAACCAACTGGTTACCTGTTAACAGCGGAAATGTAGTCATTGAAAAAGCTGCCAAATGTTTTATATACAGGAGTTTCTAGCAATGTCTTTCTTCATTCTGATTCCTGCAGTGTTTAATCTTCACGAAAGTAGTTGATGC